>NW_028259160.1:8139090-8442121 GCF_977971745.1 Zootermopsis nevadensis
ATAACTTCATAGTATCCTCACCTGAGAGATTGTATTCCATTCAGGGCCCAATCAACATTTTCTCAAAACAGATGCATCACATCAAATGTAATCATCACGCCTATCAAATGCTGTTTATGATATGGAAAATTCTGACCAAGTTATCCTTAAAAATTAACTTTAGTTTTAAAGTACATTACAAATATGGCCCAAAAGTATTACCATGAGCTAAGATTTTATCATCTAGTACCTGTGTCAAAATTCATTTTAAACACATTAATGATCCTTCCCAGCCAGCATGCTAAATGTTTTGAGTACATATCTGATTCATTTAGGTATGAGCTTTTTCAATGTTTGTATCTAACTCTAGGAACAGTCCATGCACCTTGGTAAGATTTTCATTAACATATTGATATTACCCAGTTAAATGCATTTGTATATTACATAAATACACTGTGGGGAAGTGAAATGGATTAACATAACTCAGGACAAGATTATTTTAGCAGGTTTAATTACATAAATCATAATTCATCTGATGGGATGAACAAAAGCCATGAAAAACCTGAATAAGGATATTTGGTCCATGGCTTGGTTACCTCCATAAGTTATCAAGAGTAAAATTAAGATTTGTTTGTGACTTGCCTGACATAAGGCAACAAAGATACATAACTAAATCCCTGGTTAGAGAACCTAGTGTCACAATGCTGCAAATAAAAATGCAATTCTAGGATAATTCAACATGGTTCACATTCTCTAAATCACTGGATTGAGTTACTGAAGTTAGTTCTTTTTAAGGGACACAACAGATTAGCCCTTCCCCCTTTCTTTATACCTGAGGAAAAAACAAGATCCAGTTTTTTAAAATATCATGTTCTTTAGAATACTAGATGATGGACAAAGTAAAAAAAAGTGCATTTCTTGCTTCCTTTATCAGAACTAAATGGACCCAGTTGTCATACACTCTGATTTTACTTCACCTCTCTTACATTCACTCTGTTTTGAAAAATCTGCAGTTTGGGTTCTTAGCATTCTCAATGATCACTATTAAGATTAAGAATAAAATTGTGACTCTGTGTAGCATTATGTGAAACATCCATAGTAAGTACTGTGATTTGCATATTTATCCAAACACCATACACAACTTTTTCTAAAATACTTGCATCAAAAAAACAAACTGCACACCATAACAGAGGGTTTCGATTTTGTTTCTGGTAGTACAAAGTGCTACGCATATGATTACAGCACGCAGCAATGTACTTGGCAAAATTGTTAATACAAACTGGAACATTGGGGTATGCATCTTATTTATGGGAGCACCATACTTGTATAAATACAAGCATTTAGAGTTCCATAAACAGTAACAGAAAATCAAGAATTTTCAACTGACAAGACTGTAAGCATGAAATGCACACAAGCATATAAGGCATATTTAATTACTTGTACATTTAAAAACTTATTACACAAAACTGCAATTCATTCACTACATGAAACACATAATAATTATGCATCAAGTACTTATTACAGATGTTTATATACTGCAGTAACAACAATTTTCCAACATTTGTGATATCAGTTACCTTTGAGCATACAGTTTACCTAATTTGATGATGTTTCAAGAAATCCAGCAGAATGTGAGCGCTTCCTCTTCCAGCAGTCTGGGTGCAGGCGTTTCCTCTCCTGCGCCATGGCTCTTGCTTCTGTCACATACACTTCTTTGTCAGCTGGGGGCAGGTTGCGCCAAGCCTCACCAAGAATAACACTGATGGCTCTGTTAATCATAATGGACATTTACCAAGGAAGGGCTATGCCTTATGATAAACATGATATGCACGATGAAATTAATGTGTTAACAATTACCAGTTGCCAGTACAGATGAATTATCTATGAACCCATTAATAAATTAGAAGAATATATGCGATACAATCTTCTCAGGCGACCAGCCACATCAATTCAGAGCAAAGGACTTTTGGAACTGATGTGGCTGGATGATGCCACAAAAGCTTCAAGTCATGTAAAAGTATATTTACCTGTTATCCTTCCCTGGATGTAGTGGTATCAGTTCTGGACGATATCTCTTGGCAAAAAGCATAAAGGCATTCATTGGCCTCTTGGGTCGATCTGTGTCCCTCACCTTCTTTGTAGGAGATGTTGGAGGAGAGAGAAATGAATCAGGTGGTGGGAGAGGTGAGATGTGTGAGGTTGTTGGTAGATGAGATGGCATTCCCAAGCCTTCTGGTGGGAAACTGAATCTATAACAACAGAAGCAGAACTTGGACACTGCAAGATGTATGTGCTACCCAGCACATACATCTTGCAGTGTGCGTGCTACCCAGCAAGCAGTGGCAAGCATAAGAGAAAGCTGAGCAAATGTGCTCCTACTCAAAAATTTCCTTTTAGCATATGTTCCTTTGTTAAGGAAAAGCAAAGAATTTTGGACAGAACTCATAATGTATACTTTCCTATTACACAGACTTCTTGTCCTACAAATCTTGTCAGTAATACCAATTCATAACCAAACTAATATATGCAAATTTAGCTCTGTGTAGTATACCAGGCTTATGACTAGGTAGCCATGGGATTGAATCTTACTCCAGGAAGAATTATTTTATTGTTTGCAATTGCAAACATGTTAAAGACTGTTATTAGTGTTGGAATTTTCTTTTTGAGATTACCTTGTTACTTAAATAAAGATTCTATGTTAAGTTTTGCGATATTGCTATGTTTGCAACTGTTGACCTGCAAACAACCATTCATGTTTAATATGTATGTATGTTTATGACTCAACACAAAATTTCATATTTCCAGTTCCAGTAGTCGATTACAATTAATAATTAAAAATCTCAGTAATGTTACCATTTCCAAGAATTCTGGATTGTTTACAATTTATGTCTGTAAAAGCAACTTTGTTGGGTCCAAGTACACCCATTGTGAAACACAAACACAAATTAATACATTCAGTTCCTTAGAATTTCCCTAATCTGTCACTGTTGTGGCTTTGAATTGTCTACTCTAAACATGTGGCTATCATGTACAGTCACAGAACAAAGGAATAGATTTGTGAAGACTTTTTTAATTTACAGCCATACAGCACAGTTATGTGTCATCTAGTGGATGTATAGTGGATTAGAAAGAATGCCTTACATGATAAATTTAAGTTTCAATCTTATAAATCAATACAGATTTTTAGACAAATTGTGGAAAGAGAGATGTGTTATTTATTACATTGCTTAGCACCCAAGACCACATACCAACAGGGCTCAAGGTGTTAACACATGTACTAACAAACAAAATGAACAACAAAGCAACCTTTATCTGTACCTCTTGAACTTATCACAGATGTCTGGAGAGACAACTGGCACTCTTGAGGAAGGTAAACAGATGTCAGTCTGTTCCAGACGTTGACATGACACTCCATACTGCTTGAACACATGCTCCGGATACACGGCACACCATCCTGAGAAAACATCACAATAACTGTCATGTTCTTTCTTGAATACTGAGGCAGGAAAGACAATATCTTCATGATTTCAACATGCCAGAGCAATAATAACTAATAACAAGACTGTAAAAGAGTGCTCTTGGAGTACAATGACATTCCAAAGATTTGATTTATGCTTTTTCACAAGCACTGACAAATGTGACAATCATATCTATGGCAACATCTGTATATTGGGTCACTTTTGCACTAAAGTGATCTGAAGGTACCGTTGAAAAAGGCAAACAATAAGTAACAATAAAATGGGAATTACAATGACAAATACAAAAGCACAAGACCGGTACAAATTATAATAACAACTGGGATAAAAGTAACAATAGGAATGAGAATACCTGGAATAATGAACAATAAAAAGAACAATTACTTGAAGAATGAGATATACAGACAGACAGACATGGTTGGGCCCTTAAGGTGATCTTCATTTTCACTAGAGTGTAAAGAACACCACGCCTTCATCCCCTTACTATGACAAAACAGCACGTATTTCAGAACATAGTGCTAAGGAAAATACTTGCATCCAGAAGCAATGAACAAATTTTGGAATTAATTTAATTTGAATATACAGTAACTTCCAACTATTATTTAGGGCAGCATCAAGAGGTTATGACAGGATGATCACACTGGCCTAATGAAACAAGAAATAAACAAAATTTAAGTGGCAAAACTCCTTGGAAGACACAAGGTGGAGAAGTAAACAATACAAACACACAAAGAGGATTAATTTGGAGACACAATCACCTTATCTATTCATCATTACAGCATTTTGAAGTATGTGTCTCACAGATCCCAGTAATTCCTTTCACAGGAAGATTTTTTGGTAGCTGTGCCTGAGCACAGCCTTTACTTGATGTGTGATCACTGTATTGGTTGCTGCTGTTCCTCCAGTCAGCTGCAGTGATGATAACAGAAGTGTGAATATTCACGTGTTATTCAGTGTTGTTGAAGATTCACTTTTGTTTAAGATATAGATAAGCTTACACTCAGTTTTATATGAGTGTTATGTGAAGGTCAATTCTACTAGGAAGAGTCACAGGGAATTCAGAAGAATGTTCCCCAGCCTTAAAGTTCTCTCCAGAAAAAGTATTCAGATTTCCATTAGAAAATTAAGAACAACTGGAATGTTATCAGACAAGAAACCAAACCATCAGAATCGAGGTGGATGATGCTGGAGCTTTGCTTGTACAGGAAATTAGAGTGTGAAAAGGGACTATGGGAACATACAAATTGCTGAAGCCATGGTCTTAGAAAACCAAAGTTTTGCATACTTTGTACCCACATGATCCAGTAGAAATTTTTGTTATTGGTATAGTCTATCAAACCGATTCACACATGGAGAACTCACAGAAACACTAATTTTCATTGAAATGTCTTGTACATCCACAAAACTACAGGTAAATCAGAATCTATTAGGAAGTAACACAGGTAAATAACTTCACTCTACAGTGCGGTTGCTTTCTCATTATCACTGCAGCTGACTACAATAAGTGGTGTTCACAGAACAGGAAGGCCAACCCCTAGCATAACCACCAAAAAATTTTCTTGTTCTTCATTTGGAATATAGTACTGACCTCTGTCTTTAATGTAGAATGTGTGATATAAGTTGCACTGCGCTGTTACTTCACCCTGACACTGCTCCTGGCATGTGAAGCGAATCATTATGCCCCCATCTATCTCTGATACCTGCTCCACCTGAAGTGCTCCCAGCCAATCAGGAACAAACTTAGATAGTTCTTCAGCTAGCTTCCATGCACCAGAGGTACCTCCATTGGGCAGATCAAGTTTCAGGAGGACTCCTGTATGCAAAAGTTAGAATCATGCAATTGTCATAAATATACTTTCTTTATCACAATTTATAAATATATATAACTAGACTGATGATTAAAAACAACTTCAATTCTTGGACTGCCAACACAAATAAGACCAAAGCAAGTACAAACCTGGTTGAAAGCAATGCCATACAGGGGAGGGCCACGGGTAGAGATGCATTGTCAACCGAACAGTATCTCCAGGATTTAGCTCTTCTCGACTGCTCCCCAGAGATGAGGGAGCAGGACTTAGCAGAACAGATGTGCTGGTGATCCAGTGTGAGGGACTGGATGAACCAGCAGCCAAAAATGAACATGTTGGGCCTGCTGGGTAGTGCAACCTAGTGTCCACCAGTGTGGAATGTCTCACGAATGCAGATGAAACCTGACAAGCTTCCTCATTCAGTGAATGGAGGGCAGACCGCTGCTCTGGAACTTCCATTGCCAAGTGTGTGCCACTTGGTGTTGGCTGTACTCCAGTGTCATATGTTTCAGAAAAGCTGTAGGCCCTGAAATTGTACATTTCATGGGTCATATTCAACATAAATTTCAGGAAAATAAAATAAAAATGTTACAATAAGTAATATTGTTCTTCTGAGTTTTGGCCTTCATCTAAATTATATAATTATAAAGCTACAACTTCTTGGAGTCTGGAATCTATGCCTATCTTCAGGTATACAAGGGGGCAAGAAGACAGAAAGCCTGTAAGTTGGGACCCACAGCTGATTTAGCCTCAGACCTGTATGTCCAATGTTATAAGAGGATACATTACACCTTTCTTATGTTAACTACCACTGATTTTGATAAAAGTAGCATTTTAATAAGTAGGACTCATCTTGATGTACCTGAACTTATATTATAAAATAATAATATCTTGAAGATATAATACTCACCGTTTACGAAATGGAAGATTTTTCTGCATTAATGGACTCTTTGGACTTGTTGCAATTATGGCAAATTCTTTTAGGGCACTATTTGCAGTCCCTAGATTCAGTGGGGGAGGTATTGGCTTCATCTTTTTGATGGACTTGAAACTTAGGTCTTTTGGCTGACAATCTTCATCTTGTGGTATATTTCCAGTGTTATGTTTTGTTATTTGGTCTGCTGTTTTAAAGCTTTGCATTATTATATCTGAAAGAAAACTGATTCTTATTAATAAGTTCTAGTAATTCGCAGCACATTTTCTGCATTAAATAAATGAAATTCTGCTCACAATGAAAGTAAAATGAATAATTCAAGACATACAAACATGTCTCCTGATCAAATAAGAAAAAACTGAAATTAGTCATCAAACCACATATTTTAAACACTTTAGACTAGCTAGTAATATACCACCAAATCACTAAAATTGGAGGAATATAAAGAACTAAAACTACTCTATATTTATTAATGCAAGCTTTTCATTGATTGTAGATTGTAGATTACTGTTGTGGGTGTTCCTTTGATCTTCTTATTATTTTGCATATTATGTTGCATATTATGTTAGTTGTTCATTATTCAAGAGTTTGATGTGCAGTGTGTCCCCATCTGATCAGGTGAATGTCAGTTCATAGGAGTCTATGAACTGACATTCACCTGATCAGTTTTAAAGATAAAAAACCTGAAGATGATGCTATGACATTGAAACATGTAGTAGTATAAAGCGCAATATTGTAACATCGAGATAACGATGAATGGCGCAGAATATTAATATTAATTTTAAATTTTAACATCAACAATTTAAAAGTTTGTGTATAGACTTGAATAATAAATATATATTTGAATTTTAAACACAAACATGACGCATCTAAACTATAAAAAAAACTGATAGTGTCTTTAAAATAATGATATACTTGGTATGAAATATAACACATCTTGAAGATTTCTGTCTTCTGGGTTGTTGCGCTGTGTAGTCTGGCATATAACTCTTTTAACTCTTTCCACATGTGAATATTGCTATCAGATCTAGAAAATGTCTAGGTTACGCTAAGCCAACTATAAGCATAATACAAAATGAATAATACAGGCAGTGATGAATGACTTATTGTATGATGTCCAAGGCAACAGGTGACAAGAATGAATGAATCTAAAATCACAGAGGGGAAAATGTGAGACACAGTTAATTATATAAATGGAATTTGAGGTGTGGCTGGTACTTAAAATTGTTTTTGAGGTACTCAGGGTGTTGAAGATGTCCATGGTTGTCTTCTGGATAAAGACACTAAGTGCTCTTGTAGGTCGGTACCAACACTTCTGAGAACCATATGCCTACATCTTCAAGGCAGCCGAAAGTTGAGGCAGTACGTTCCTTTGAACGTTGGTATCCACCACACAATCCACATGGTGTCACAATCCAGACCACCATTACAGAAGCCCAAAATGTATTTACAATAGATATCACTTAATACCTTCCAGCCAAGATTATAATTACAATTCCTAATCCACTTACATTATACTGTTTATTCCGCCTGACACGTACGAGAAAATACCTGCGTTTCTGAGCAAAAAATTGTATTTTAGGAAGACACTGGTGTGACAAAAACATTAAGTAATGAGTGTCAATTGGACTGAACTTACTCATTACGAAAATTCTTAAACATATTACATTCAGCAATACATTATACCCGAACCGTGTACATTATCATATGATGTATGTCTTTTTACAAACCAAATTAAAAATGATCTGCTCTAGTTCACTACCGTACAAATTATACACAAAAACTCTTCAAACGATTCCTTTTGTTTCCATTCCTGTTAAATGTTTATTGTTGTTTTGTTGGATACACTCAACTGACCACAGAAGACCTACCTCATCAACATCTCAATGTTATTCGTTGGAAACGTGGTTGTCTATGCGCATGATGCCGAGGATTGGTACAAGTATGTTGGCATTATTTAAGGGTACAATCACTAATAGATTAATACCAACATTATGTATGCATTTTGTAATTAAAATGGCGGCAAATGTTTGAAGTTACTCGATTGTGACCAGTAAATCGACGCTGCGCATAAACACTAGCTAATTAAGAATCCATGAAAGAAAATTTCTTTGAACGAATTGTCGAAGCATTATGTTCGCAAAGCTATTCATTACAAGTGGGGCATTACTAGCAGAGTTAACCAAATTTAATTCTACCTGCAAATCTAGAAGTACATTTGAAAACGGAACTGGCTGAGGTTGCGTAGCAGCAAAACTTAAGTAGCCATGACCAATCTGACACAGCGGTACTGTGTAGTACCAGATAGTGTGAGATAGAATAAAGCACGCCAGGGAGAATCTGCCTGGGAAGTAATCTGTGAAACGTAAGCAATTCTTACGCCAAGAAAGCAGTACCTACGAAACAACCAGAAGGCTTAAGGAATTCTGTTCATTAAATTTCAGGAAAATGAAAGTGACTGATAAACACACAAAGCTTTTGAAATCCTGAATTTAGGGTTTATAGGGAGGTAGGTGTGCCTGGGAATAAACCAAAGAGCTTAGGGATCACTATTGTAAATCCTCTTGGCAAGTAGGAATACATGGAAAGAAACTAAATAGGTCCTAAAGTTTAGGGAATGGTGGCAACACAGACTTAAGGAAGCCAGGAGTGGCTAGGCAGAAACATGAAAAGCTTAAAAAATCTTGTGTAGATATTTCAGGGAAATTTGAATGTCTGACAGATGTGTTGAACTTACTTAATTCTAACTTGAAATGGACATATGGGAATTCAGCACTGGATATAGCATTCAGATTCAAGCAATGACCATGATTAGCTGTTTGGATGCACTGACCCTCAGAACCATTCTGGTTGTGCAGAAGCAATTTAGAGAATTAACCCTGTCCCAGGTGGGAATCAAACCCAGGTTGTTAGTATGTAGCTACTCACCTGTCTGGTACTTCTGACAATTATCTGATCAGCTTTTCTGATCTGTTTACCTCAGCAGCAGTGTTGTCATGCTGTTTCCAAGTAACTTTAACATTTATGTATATCACAATTTCTGGCATTGCACTCTCATGTCTGGTTAGTTTTCTCTTCTCATTCATTAACTTATTGAACAGTGTGGGTGATAGAACATTTTCCTGTTTAATGCTTCTTTTGTTTGGGAATTATCTAATAATAACAAAATGAATAACATCCCAAATTATCTAATTCTTACCTAAATGAAAATTATAGTTTTTAAAAACTGTAATTCTATGAAGCAGAGACTTCGTTGCAAAGCTGAAAATTGTTCAGATTGTCAATAAATCCCCATTATTATGGAATCTGAAGGTTCATTACAATTTTCATAAGACTGAATCCAGTCCATACAACCTTATTTGGTCCATTTTAATATTTTTTTTCCATCTATATGTTCAAAGGTAATCTATTCCATTTGTCTTCCAACTAACATTTTGTATGCAGTTTTTATCTTCCACATGCATGCTATACAGCCACCCAGAGCAAAAAATAAAATATGAAAGGAAAGCAAGGGAACTTAGCACCTTGGGAACAAGATAGGAGTTTTGAAATATTCAGCTGTAATTGTTAAATAAAAAGAATGAAAAAGTGCATATTTTTAAAACAAAGTTTTTCCTTTACAAACTTCCCACTCCTGATCACATATCAGTTTTTAAAGAGTAAAATTAATAAGCTGTTCCATTATCAGTGACTGCTGTTTTTCATTCCTGTAATCATTTCTGAAGCACTTTCATTCCATATCACTAGACCAGCTATCCTAACCGAAGCTTTCCTCAGTCCCTCCAGACAAATGTAATAGTACCTTAAATTAGGCCACAGCCACTTCTGCATCCTTTCCATTTCATTCATTTTACACTGTCATCCTCATTCAATGCTATATAGTCAGAGGTACTGAATTAATTTTTACATGATCACATCCATATTAAACAGGGAAAACTACATAACTGCCCCCACCTTGCTTTTAACATATGACAACCGTAAAATAAAGTGGGGAAATTATGTTAGTAAATACGATAAACTTTTGTTGTAACTTTTATTTGTGGTACCCAGTTTATAAGTTTTGACTTTATGATTACATATGTTTCATCTATATGTATTCAGTTTCTTGCTTTTACAAATCTCTTCTTACATGTTTAATAAAGCACCACGCACTTATAAATATTTAACCCAGATGTTCACTATCAGTAAAAATTCAGTCTCAGTTCTACTTACTTCTTCTGCCATTGAAATAAGTTGTTATATATTTTGGAAATAAATTTTACTATAAACATCCATCCCATGATTACATCCCATTTCATAAACAAAACAAAAAAGCTAGCAACAGAAGTACAAAATAAACCCATTCAACTACTAAAGTTCATTTATAACATATAAATCATGGCCTCTCTTACAACATTTTTGGAAAAGAAAAACATTGTTTGCATACGGACGCTTCTGCAATGAACCTTCATGAACATCAGTATATCCAATGAATATATAACATATAATAAGATTTTTAATGTTGCAAAGGAACATTTCTATGCTGGTGATGTGAGCTTAATTCAGTTATTTGGTTGTGCTTCACATGAGATGCTTAGCTTTCAACTAGACTTATTCAGGATTTTAACAATTCACAATACAGAAGCTAGAGAAAACATAGTAACACAGCCTATTAATGTAAATCACTTCATTTCAGGAGATCAAAGGGTAAAAATTGTGGCACAGTCTGATTTTTTTTGTAGCAGTGAATTTACATCAAAAGCATTTGGAACAATTGTATTTTATTTGTTGAAATGGGTGACTTAATAAGAGTTGCAATGACTGCAGAAAACTTATTACCAACTTGAAAGTACTGGAATATCTACAAATATAATTTTCCTCTGAATTGTCTTACTTCTTATATCACGGACTTGAAATACAAATATAACATAACATCCCAGAAGATTATGCAGTCTGTCATCCAGATACTCATTAACACAAAATATAACCACATTCACACAGTTGCACAAGTGTTTAGTTCTCCCTATGTGCTCTATCTTCTCCCCAAGTGCTGATAATCTGTCAATTGGTAACAGTAAGTGACTGACCTTAACTTGATAATATTCGACAAAACATTTCCTTCCTTGTACAAATTCTCACCATTCTGCATCACCATTAGCCTTCTGAAACACATAATCTTTGCCACTCAGGTTCATAATCCCATCTTTGAGATAAAACTTCCATTTGTTTCTACTCCGTGTGATCTGCAACCAAGAACATTATTAAAATTACATGTCAACATACTTAAAATTAGGAAATTTGTATGTACTTTCCAACAGCCTCCCTCATCTGTGTATGGAATATTACTCTTTAAACAGGGGTAGGTGAGAAAATGCTACTCGTGCGTTTACATTTTGGTAGAATTTCTGTACTCGTCTGATTACGAAGCAGCAGTACTTTTTGGTACAAACTTGCTAGATAATATAACAATATGTATGCTCAGATTTAGTTAGCACTGACCAAGTAGTTCAGAAATTATCAGACTGAAAACTTGGCTGGGGAGAAAAGTGGGGAAGCAACATGCACACTTGTATTCAAAGAGTAGAATTTAAACACAGTTAGGACCAGCTATTAATTTCCCATCCTGTCTGTAGCTCCAGGCAACTTTTTCTGAATACTGTCCATAGAATAAACCAAGATAATTACACATTTAGACTGACTTAAATAAAACAGAGAACCTAAATTAATCCACATAACTGAATAATTTAAAGATTTTAGCATAGAGAAATGCCCATGAACACTTGGTACTATTTATATTTACAGTATTTATATGATCTCCAGATTGTCATCATTATTAAATTATATCTGGTATTTTTGCACTAGGCTCACCACATGATTTAGAAACAGATATTTTTACTAAAATATTCTCATTAATAATATAGTCACTACTAACTACTGACACATTACAATTACCACACTTATTTTTGTCCACACTGGAATCACTGCTTACTAGTAATGCCTCATTACTTTGACGTAGACTCTAGCAGTCACTTTACATTTCTCCATCTCAGCATGGCTTGATATTTCTGTACCATTTACATGTGAAATATTGAACTATTAATAGTCAACAGCACCCAAAAAGATCTGCTGATAAATCTACAAGGGTACTCACTGCTGACAAGACAAAAACACAAACATTACACCATAAAATAAAGAAAGTGGCCTAATTAACATGTTTCATTGAAGACTGTTAAGTATGATTTCAACTTTATACTGAATAAGAGTAACTCCTATATCCAATATGTGATGGAAATCAAACATAATTTAAGCTAACCTTGTCATACTGACACACCACAACATTATCTGTGTCAAATAAGTCTGTTGGATCTTCATCACTGACATCATCTTCTGAGTTAAGTGGCTCCTGAAAAGTGATTTATAAGATGAATTTTACGAGGCCAAAATATGTTAGGATAATGCAAGGAATGACAAAAATACTCAAAATCTCATAATATTACAAAATCCCTTGGTAAAGGAATTATACAAAATTAGTTGAGGAAAGTAATGGTCTTACCTGAGCAGGACCCACTGATAAATCAATGGAAATATGAAGAACTTATGACACCTGTTTTCTTTCAAATGCTTCAATATATATATGGTGGGGCTGGCAAAAGCTACAAGTTAATACTTAATAAACTTTTGTCATCCAAATCTCTGTATTTTCTACACTAGTAAAGATTCAGACTACATTACATTTACCACATTTAATCTCAAGTTTGCACATTATCATGTTTGATATTAATATAATGCAAAATGTATAAATATAAAACTTTTAGGTACATTTATAATCTATCTCTATACCGAATTTCACATACCACATTCCAGTGGTTCAGAAACCGGGATAGCTCAGTCAGTATAGTGACTAGCTACGGGCTGGACGGCCGGGGTTCGATCCCCGACGGGGGCAGAGGATTTTTCCTCTAGCCTCTGCGTCCAGACCGGCTCTGGGGCCCACCCAGCCTCCTCTCCAATGGGTACCAGGGTCCTTTCCCGGGGGTAAAGCCGGCCAGGGCGTGACGCTGACCACTCACCCCCATCTAGTGCCGAGGTCAAGAATGAGTAGGAGCTATACCTCCACTCCCCCCAAGCGCCTACATGGCGTATAGTGGGACAGCTTTACTTACTTTTACATTACAGTGGTTCACTGTATATCACCATAGGAATTAAAACTATGGTCACAATATTGTTGTCTTACAGCCATAGAAGTTGCATATTTTTGAACTTCTATCATCTTCTGGATCATTTATTAAGTGGTACCAGTGTTGCTCCTATCTCAAAAATTGAATTTCCTCCATGGTGTATTGCTGATGATAGGAAATCATAAATTACAGAATTTTGGTCTTGGCACTTCTATTGTACTTAGTTTCTGAGCTACAGAAACAATCCTTGTCATGATTTTAACCCAAAAAACTTTAATGGAGTTTTGACCTTCTAAAATATTTTCCAGGTTTCAAGGCACTAGGATGTGAAGTTTGGGGTAATTTAGGGTAAACTGGTGGATCCCTTCTTGAGCTATTAAGCAGAACATACATGCACACAAACAATTTAAATTTTATATACAAGATAAGAGAGATAAATAACATACCTCCTCTGGACCTCCATCATTCTCTTCTTCATTTTCATCATCATCTTTATCATCATTTTCATCATCTTCATCTATATCATCATCATCATCATCATCATCATCCTCATCCTCATCAGAGGTGTCATGGACACCATCTAACTGTCTGATGGTTCCAGTTGTTTGCTGGAAAACCTGACGTCCTGCCATCACACTTCCATTGCTGGTTGAGTTCTGAGCAACAGCTGCTCCAACTGTAGCCAACTGTTGCATCTGAGATGCTCCTGATGCTGCCTGCCCCTGCAGAGCTGCTGTCACATGCTGCTGCAGCAAGGAAGATGCTAGATGCTGTGGCAATGCCATTGTGGCTGCTATTATTGGCCCTGTGAGTACAGTATGCAACTGGTTGCCTGAAACACAAATCAATACCAATGGGCACAGAAAAAATACTTCTGCACAGAGTATTAACTAAAGAACTCTACAATGTACAAATCCCAGAGAAAAATGTGATCTAGTTTTCTTGTACTCATATTAGATAGGTCTTCACTCTGCTGACATCAGACGGATGTCAGGCGTTAGGGACCCGTTACGGCATGTGGCAAAGCGGAAGCGCCACTGTGACTTGGTACCCACGACACAGGAAGCATTCGCTGGGTCAGCCCCCTGCTCGTTGGGCAAACTCTCTTGCCGTTGAGTATAACATCAGGGATTTACGTGGCCATACCACCAGGCACTGGTCTACCCAAGCACACCACAGAGAGGATGGAGGAGATGCTGGGGCCTGGGGGCGAGCTGATGAACGGGTTGTTTATGTGCTAAGTGCATATTAGATAGGTTGTGCCTATCCATACACATTATATGCAAACTCAGAAACTATTCAGATTCTGATGAAATAGGCACTGGGATATGGATTAAAAGTTTTTGACAAAATGAGATCAAGACAATTTTAAACTTGCTTCAATACTCCTTTGACCACCATACTGACATGCCCCCTCTCCCACAAGTGTTAATATCATTCTGGATCTTATAAGAGTACTCTTGGCTTTTACTATGAAGGACCTATGGAATGTAAATAAATTCTATTCTATTCACAAATTAAGAAAACACACACACTCTTGGCATTGGCACAGTACACACCCTGCACATATACGAGGTGCGATCGGAAAGTTTCCAGACTGTGTCAATAGAGGGCGAACCGGATGTAGTACGAGCTTCTGCCGCTAGGGGGTGCGGCCTACATTCATAGTGAATCAGTGTGCCAGCCGGCATCATCGAATTAGCATTTGTTTCTTAGTTACGGGCGTTTTGGTAGTGCATTACACCGACCCTCCTGCGATTTCGGAATGGCGGATTTTCATGAACAAAGAGTGTGCATCAAATTTTGCCAAATACTCGCCAAAACGGCTACGGAAACCTATGAAATGCTAAAGCAAGCATTTGGGGAGTCCGCAATGGGTCGTGCATAAACTTTTGTGTGGCATCCACGTTTTAAAAATGGCCGAACCTCTGTTGATGATGACGAGCGTTCTGGACGACCATCTTCGAGCACAACGCCCGAAAATGTTACGAAGATTCGGCAGGCCATTCACGAAGATCGACGTCGTACCATCAACGAATTGTGCGACATTGTTGGGATAGGCTATGGGACCTGTCAGCTGATTCTAAAGGAAGAACTCCACATGCGACGCATCCTGTCTGAGGACTAGAAGCAGAATCGACTTCTCGTTTGTCAGGAGCTCAAAGATCTTGCAAGAACCGACCCCAACTTCTTTCTAAGCTCCGTGTGACTTCTTCCTCTTCCCAAAGATGAAAATTCAGCTAAAGGAAAGGAGATTTGAGACGATAGAAGAGATTCAGGCAGAATCGCAGATGGTGCTTGACAGGCTGACAAAGAAAGATTTCCAGGGATGCTTCCAGGCTTGGCAGCGGCGCTGGGATCGTTGTGTTCACTCCCAGGGGAACTACTTCGAGGGTGATGGATGAATTTAATACCTGAGATAAGTGTACGGGTTTTTATACGCGCAGTCTGGAAACCTTTCGATCGCACCTTGTAACAAGTAGCCAAAATTTTGAGATGGCTATGAAAACATTAACATCAGTGAACAGCTTTCTCATATTTAAATCTAAAACCTTATATCATCAATCCTATCTCACCACTATTAAATTTAACAATGCAATACACACACATGTATGGAGGAATAATGTTATCAGTTTCTGTATAAATTTCAATTAATTTATGATATGCCCTCATCACTATGATCCTACAGCTCACGTCTGCTACCTAATTTCTTTATTTAGGCTATGGCACATATGAGTTAAACAGATTCTGAACAATTTGTTGCTCTTTGCCTCGAAGCACTTGTTCACCTGTTCACATTACAGAAGCAGAATTAACCATTTCTTGCAAAACAGATTTCGTATCACAGTGACAAAATAGAAACATTCAACTGTTTACATTTTTTTTACAATGTTGACCATTTCACCACTCAACAGATTATCTTATCAGCTACAGGAATTGTGGTGTGATTTAATATTGCTGTGTTCTTAACTTGTATCACTTTTCCTCTGATCAACTCATTCAATAAGCAGTACTCAGTAAATAGTATTTTTATTTTAAATATTTCAACTGGCGAAGTTTATTATGAATCACTTTCACTATCGTCTTAAAAATGAAATGTAATCATATTACAACTCACTGTCAAAAAACAGAAATGGCAAGCTTCACTTCACATGGAAATAAACCCTTAAAATAACATATTATTCTTGATGTTGGATCTGAAGTAATTGATTCATTTTAATGCAAAATGTGAACATAAAATCATGTGAAGTGCTTACCAAGACAAAGACAATACAAGCATACCTGTTAGTAAATGAAAAAAATACATATTTACGAAGGTACCACAAACCTTGTAGAGCTGAGGCTGGTACTTGAATTGTGAGAACTCGTGGCTGTGAGTCAGCAGCACCTGCTTGTGCTGGCAATGTGATATGAATAGGAACCTGTTTGTTTGGGTCAGCTGTTATCACAGTGGTGGTTTGTTGAGATGCCTGTGTCTGTTGCCCTTGCTGAGATTGTTGCACAAGGTGCTGAGAGTTTTGCTGCACTTGTGTTTGTTGCTGAACTGGCTGTGACTGCGTTGTAGGCTGCTGGCCTACTTGCTGAACCAACTGCGTCTGCTGAGTCCCAATAATCTGCTGTGTTCCATGCTGATTGGTTGTGAAAACTGTCATCTGGTTTCCAATATTTACTGTAATACACATTGAAGAAGAAGTAATAAGATTAGTCTTGTACCTTTGGCACTTTAAGGGAGAAGAAAAGGTGGAAAATATTGTCTAATAATATTAACATTCCATAATTATAAGAAATGGTTCTTAGGTCAAATAAAGGTAAGTCATTTGAAATACCTAACCAAGTTCTATAACTTTTGTATGAAATATTTTTCTCTTTTTATTTCATATATATTTAAGGGGACAGAGAACAGCTCATTTCTTTATTAAGTAAAATGTCAAGTCTTCCTGGGCACCATTTGACAAATTTTTGTGTGTGGGAGTGTGCCCTCGGCCGGGTTTGAACCCGCAAACCTTGGGTCCAATGGCAGGCATGCTACCACTAGACCACCGAGGATGACTAAGTACAACTTCAATAAAAATTAATTCAAAGAGAGTGACAATGAAGTTGAAAAGTGTGCTCTTTATGATGCTGTTGTATATGATGATAGCAATCAAGATAATATTTTCAGGAAAACATGCAGAATTACAGGGATCAAACAGAAATTTTCACAGGCAGTTTTAGTCCCCACAGAGCAGCAAAACATAAATGTGAAACTGTGAACTCAGAGTTGTATTAGAAAACTCAAATAATTACCAAAGAGACAAACAGATATGCTGAGCAGCTTCAGGAGGAGCCAACTGAAAGAAAACTTGATAAAGAAACCATTTAAAACATGACAAAAATGATGATGACTGTTTTTTGTATCAGAAATGTTATGTCAGCCGCTGCAATGGATGTCTTAAACTCTGAATGCAACATAAACATTGATGTAGACTTACAGCGATTTATCTTAATGCTTTACTTTTTAGGTTTAAAATTTAAATGTCTATCATCTATAGTGAAGAGTCATGTTTAAGTGCTCTGTGATACTGAACTGTCCATGTATTTGTTGACTGATATGAAACTATGCTGGCAACTTAATAACTAAACAATGTAATGTCATAAAGTTTAATAAATACATGACTAAATGAAAGAAAGCTATTTTTGCTACCAATTACCCCCATATAGGATCTACCTAGTTTCTTGGATATATACTTCAGACAAATAAATAATTATTAATATTTTCCATGATGAATCATTTGCACAAATCCTGCCATAAATCATTCAACCAAATTTTCATAATCACACTTCTGGAGGGAAAGTGTATAAATTATGAAATGAATATGGAAATATATTAAAATAAACCTTGGCAAAGAAGATGCTTATTACAATTATTACTAAAATTGAAAAGAGTGCATTTGGAAACAATGTATCCTTGAAATAGAGTACAGTTCTTTGCTCCAGTTGTTTATTCAGTTTAATTCTGAGATTTAACGTTGTTTAATCATTTTAGGTTGTAAAGTACCGAACAACTGAGGTTCAACTGTTCTTCAAACATCCAATAAAGGTACAAATTTAAAGACAAACCTGATTTTCCAGACAGATTGCTTCGACCATCTTTTTGATTACCAATTTGTGGTGGCTGAGGTTCTGGAGGTTCTGGGTTCAATTCTAGCGCTTTACTGGACAATAACTTAGTCTCCCAAATCTGTTTCAATTCTTGTAACACCTGCTCATCAACACCCTCATCCAGGAATGAATCCCGTACTCCAGCTATCACATCCTCTATAACACTGTGGTACAGCTTCATCTGAAAAACCCAACGTCATCGTAAAGTGGTTATCACTCCTGCTTGGTATTTGGGAGGTCCTGAGTTCAAATCTTGGCCTGGAGGCCGGCTATCCTGACTGAGGTTTGTCGTGGTTTTCCTAAGTCCCTCCAGGCAAATGCTGGGATAGTACCTTCAATTAGGCCATGGATGCTTCCTTTCACATCCTTTCCGATTCATGATTCTCTATCATCGTCTCATTTGACGCTATATAGTCTGAGCTACTAAAAATGTGTCATTAAATATCCTACAAATAAACAAATTCATCTGAAAACAGAAATGTCAGGCATGAATTTGTTTTTACAGTATGCACAGGTAAAATGTCTGTGACTGTTACAAGAGCCACGAAGTTTTATAAAAACATGAAAAACCATATAATTCAGATTCAAAAGTGCAGTATTAGGTGTACAGGAGCATTAAATTAAGGATGCTGCAAAAGGCTGGGGAGGGGAGAGAAAAAAATAGTTTTGGTGAGGTAAACTATTAGAAAGTGGCCACTTAGAAGGTGGAGAAGATGAATGTGACTAGGGAACTAGGATGGAAGAATGAGAGGCAAACAGAACTGGAAACTTTGATTTATTACTACCAGAGTGGTCAGTGTTATTTTACACATGAATTGGTCTTTTAGAATTTACAACCACATTCTTCCTCTTCAATAACTACATTTCAACCTGATACATGAACTGATGGTCTTAATTGCAAGTGTTTAATTTTAAACTGCATCACTCTTATAGTACTGTGTCCTGCAGGAGTCTGTATAACATTTGTAAATTTGTTATACAGTACGATGAAAACATGTATAGATTTAGCCTACAAAAGTTTTAAAATGTGAAATTTTATTAAGGAAACTTTTTGTAGAATGTAAAACAACAACATGATCATGCAATAATTTTAATTTAGCTTTCAAGTATGACAACTAATGGATCACTGGAGCCACATGTATGAAATTTTATATGAACGTACATTATTAATATTCCTACAAATTATGTATGAAATACTGTTATATTTTTTGTTATGAACAGATGAGAAACATCTCTCTTAACTCTGAGTGAAGAAATTTTTAAAAACAAACTGCTCTTGAAAACATACAGACCTACAAAACACAAAATGAGGAATTTTAAGTTATTACATAAGCAGGAATTGTGATTTATACATATTACCTAGTACTGTTAAGATAGTGAAATGCAGGAGACTGCAATGAGCTGATCAAATGACTAGGATGGGGTAGACAAAAAATGCATGCAGAATTTTTGTGGATAAATAACTTAGAAAATTTCTACAAGGAGGACCAAGAAGAAGATATGAGTACATCATTAGGATGGATTCTCTAAAGGTTTTAAACAATAGTTAATTCATTACACGAATATTATGGTGGACACTGTCCATTATCTGAAGTGTATTTGATATATACAACATTTCTGAAGTTGGCTCTACTTCCATTTTCAGATAACTTGTCATTGGACTGACAGACTTGTTAGTAGTTTTATTTTTATTTTGCATAAATAGTGATGGCTGGGGTTAAACTAAATCTGTTCTGAACACTTGACTAGTACAAAATATTGTACAATGATCTACTGGTTAAAGTACAGCATAATATTCAAAAGGACCCAAGCTGGATATCCTAAATGTTAAAACTGTTGAAGTGCTGAACTTTTGAGTGGGTATTATCTCCCAAATATGCGTCATTTCATCTGTCAAATTTGGAGATGTCATACAGGAAAAGCACAGAATTATTTATTAGCCACCTGCATTAGTCAACGCCAGTTGAAAACCTTCATCTTTATTCTTGGGCACTAACCATATTTATTTATTATCATTACGTAATCTTTAATTTTCTGCACTTAATTTACATCCGACGGCACTTGGGGTTACTAATCCATAATTATCGGTGAAAAAATATAATCACGTTTTTCTCTCCCAAAACAACATAATGTACGCCCATGAATTCTGAACCATATATGATTTCACAAAGTACAAACGAGAACTACTACGAAACTGTAAATTATAATTCTAAACTTTCTGTATTTTTTACGCGTTCGTTTTGTATCGTATATGAATGCACACTGCGGGTCTCTACAGTGCCATAGGCATCGTGTTTTACCGTTAATGGGAGATGATGTGTCATCATTTAGAGGAGAATTTTCCTTAAATAGCATTCAATCTTTACTGAAAATTCGGAATCATCACACATTACTTACCACACTTGTCTGGCTCTGTGTTGACATTTGTGATTTGTAAAAAAAACTATACAATAAGATCAATTTAATAACAAACTTAGGTTGTTGACGGGCTTCTGAGAAGCCACCTCCACCGCCGATCCGAGCTCTTTTATACTTTCTCCAGTCTTCCCATTCCACCTTATAGGTTGATTATGATGACCTCACATCCGGTTATATAATCATATAAAATACTGACATCCCTTCCACTATTTATAAATAATGGGTATATAGGAACTAAAATACTATTTTAATAATTATTAAAATGTTAATGAAAGGTAGTTATTAATAATTAACTTATAATTTAAAGAAAATGTTTATGTTCTTGAATTGTAATGGATCATCTGTACATCCGGACTTTGCAGTGGAACCAACATTGACATTGTTAATAGTGACCTTAAGCACTAGTTCATAATTGTATAAAGTTCCAGTAGATGGCAGACAGAGCAATTGGTCTTAGTAGCCCATCTTTCGGCGAAATGCGAACTAATACATGTCCCGCCCTGATGACGGAGGCAGTATGACCTCCGTAACGTTGGTAAACATCGACCATACCACACGGCGCAACAACCCAGAAGACAGAAATCTTCATACTCACCGCTGTGAAAACTTCAAATCATACATAATACATACAGAATCAGTACAAATACTTGTGCAGATTTCGTTATATGTAGAAACCTATTGAGATGATGTACAACAAATTACATGGAAAGAAAGAAACCGGAAGCAAAATTTTGGTGAGATCTTAGATTTCACGTCAACGAGTGAAATGATCACCCTGATGATGGAGACAACATAAGAAATTTCATGACGGCCCAAGTTAACGCAGTTGATCAAAAGAGATTAATCTAAGATGCGATGTTCATTTCGAATTTAAAGAAAAGCTGTCAATTCGCGCCTGTAATATTGATAAATGCAATTGAATGAGATGACGGATGGACGGCCTCAGTTTGTTAAAAGGGCTCCTCCTGAAACCTAAAAATGGCTTCTAATTCTTGCATTATATGAATAAACTTATTGAAATTGATAAATAATGAATCAATAGGAGGGTGAGGAGCTGTGACAGAGGAACACTATAATAAACTTCACAAGGAGAATATTGATTTTGTTTATTGACGGGTCTTTGTCATGTAAATAAGATTCAAATGATGAAGGGAGCTTACACACCACGTCCTCGGAGGTTTAGTTATGTTCCTTCTGCCTTCACCCAGATACCAAACATCATGTGACTGTTGCAGACACCGATATGAGGAAGGGACAAAACTGGTGTGAGAGGAGAAGGAAATTGAAAAATGAGACTTCTATATGTATCGGGTGGCGTTTTTGCTCTAGCGAAATTGGTTTTCTGGGATTCTGTTTGAATTCGAAGATTGCAAACTCACGCTCTTTGAGTCACGCTGCTGTTTACAAACACTGACTCCGAGGAATGATTGTATGTCAAAAATGTGGACAGATCTTTGACAGTGTACACGAGGTGCACAACGCTGTCGATTTAGTAGCAAACGCCTTCTTGAGAATCTGATGGTCTCTAACCTATTAAAACAATTTTCCGCTTTTATGGAACCCGAAGGTTCAGTGCCGTGTCCTGTAATATTCAACAGTTTTCCAACGTTTCTGAAGTAGCGGCAGGCTAGCCACAGTATGAGGACACCGGAGAAAAGGTGGAGATAAAGTCAGCCTTCTGCTTCTACTTGTATCTCGCTCATGATTTAAATTCTGTATTATAGATGCATCCATTCAATATGCGACAATACAATGGCGATTTAAAATGTAAGATCTACATGCATCTCGAAAGGTATAACATATATCAAGACGATTTTGTGAAGGTATAATAGGCTGAATTTATTTTTGAACACCTTAGGGTAAAATTTTCCTTCATCATATTTAAGAAAGTAAATAGATTGCGTTTTAAAGCTGCATTTATTTTCGAGTATTACAGAGCATAATGCACATACAATATGGCTTCTGTCACAGTATATGAAATTTGAATCGTTTTGGAAATATGATTAATAATATTTGCACATTTAGGACACAAAGATTGGGACATAACTTTCATGTGGAACAATTTTAGGCACTTTGTGGCTGATGTTAAAAACACAAACAAAAAAATCACCCAGTACTTCTTAATCATACACACCATCAGTGTGAGAGAACAAACACTTTTGTAATTAGTCGAAGTTTTGAACTGAACGGTATCATGGATTTTTAATTTTATTAAACATGAACCTATCATTCAAAAGGAAATTAACATTTTATTGAAGATCTATTACCTTGACTATTACTACTTTTATTTGTTTACAAAAATCTTCAATTATATTCCTGAAGAAAATTATATCATTAACGCCCAGTTCATTGATGTGGGAGCTATAACCCCTCTGCCCCCGAGCGGCTACATGGCTTGTAGGGGGGCAGCGTTTTATGTGTGTGTGCAACGTATTTTGCGTTCTGGATCAAGCAACCCCAGGGCACTGAAACATTCTTTGGGCGAACGGGGAACTTCATGAAAGCACTTCCTGGTTCTTGCAGGCACATCTACAATAAATTATAGCCATAAAAATATTTTAGACGATGTGAGAAACGACATTTTAGTAGTTTAGTACCGATGGCCGAATCATTTATATGGAAGAAGAAGTTTACTGTTTCATAAATCCCTCCTTTATTCTTGTCAATATTGGTATTCTGTGTTATAAAGCAGTGAGGACTTGTGGATAGATAACGTTTCGGAGAAACATACTGTCTGCATCTTTAGGGTTGAAGATAGAGGCAGTATGTTCCTCCGAAACTTTGATGCTACCCACAAGTCCACGTTGCGTTATAACCCAGATGAACATCAGCATGTTTACCGCTGTGAGAACCTAAAATGTAATTCTTCTTTTTCCTGTAGCTCCATATCGCGTAATTTATGCTGTCACCAGATAAGTAATAGCAGCAGGTGAACCTTCCATGTCGAAGAAGGGAAAACATTTTCTATTTGCGGTGTTGTAAACTTGAGTAGGTCGGTCCAATAACAACGATTTTTATTGAACAGGAAGAAGCATGGTTAGGGTGTCCTGATTTATGATCGGGGTGAAATATTTCAGCAGGTAGTCGGATATTGATACAACAAGGCACTATCCACCCATGTGGTTCAGTAATCATTTTCTTCACGCGATATACAGCCAGCCGAGTGATTGAACAGGGCTCGTCAAATAAAGCACCAAACATCCTTCCTGCGCAGTTCTTTCGGAGAACACGATAGTCTACTGCCTATAATTTAACATCACAGTCTCCTGTTGCAGGTTTGGACTGAGTTTCGTACGTTGTGTTAACAGCCAAGTTGATTATAAAAACGGTTATTTACACAGCGTCCTCTAGAACAGGAAATATTATCAATACGTCTGATTGTACGTATTATGGTAAAAATACAATCAGACGTATTGAACCAACCAGTTTGTTAACTGCAGTTCTAAGAAACACTTTACGTTTCTATGCAGTTAAATAAAATAGTTTATACATAACGGGTGTCGTGGTGTGATGGCCAATAGACGCACTTTCGTATACGAAAGCTACCGGATTTGAATCTCGACCCAACAACCACTTATGCTGATATTTTTCATCATTCCCTAAAGTCAGAAAATATAAGAAACGCTCCCCAAATCAAAACCATCCTTCGATTTTAAACTACATCACCTGGAAATAACTCTACGGAGAATAGTCTTTATAGAGAAGCTGACAGTCATTAAACTAGGTGTGGAAAATGAAGGTTCATACCATAACCACAGAGTCCACTACTGGGCTCTAAACTGAACCAGATGAATCCAGTCCACGCCCTCGCAACATATTTTTTAATAGGCCTGATATCCTCTCATTTATGTTAAAGTCTGTCAAATGTCTCTCCAGGTTTTTCGACAAATATTTAGTATGAATTGTACATTTTTCTTATGCGTACAACACGTCTCACTTATCTCATCCTCCTTGATTTGATCATCCTAATGATAATGGCGAAAAGTACAAATTAAAAAGAGGCTATGCAGCTGATAGGACGTTGTTTAAATACACCAAGAAGTGCAAGAACACCACATTCGTCCTTGTTCAGTGGAAAAGAGTGGAAGGAATTAGGAAACCATTAGACCGTAAATGAAGTAAACATGGCTTCAGGACGGGTATGAGGTTGCAGCCCACCCAGATAACTCGGTCCAGTGACCTGACCTGACAGCAGGTGTAGATCGATACGAGCGTCCCGGTGCCACGGAGACATCTACCGGGAGAACCAGGCTGCCTCCCGAATGTTCCACTGCTTAAGGGAAAACTTATTTGTAACGACTGGAGATGTCCCAATGTCGCGAATTTTCTCGGATCACATGCCATTCCATCCTTTCTATGACTGATTGGCTAGGAGGGTAGCTCAGTGGTGTGGCTTCTGACTTGTGCTAGGAAAACCCCAGAATCCAGTCCGGCACTCCCACTATCATCTTGATAGAGTCGTAAATGACCTACGACACATCCATCCATGCACCTCTGAAGAATCGAAAATATCAGAGAAACAGTTATAAGAGATTTGATTTATGGTCTTTCTACAATGCTGTAAATCACTGGCATAATCTCTAATAAACATCTAGAATCTATCTATAAAATAGGAATCATATCATTTGCTGGTAAGGGATTTTGGGCCTCATGGGCTAATATTTATGCCTATCTGTGTTTACTAATTTTATATTTTACCGTCTTTCTTGACAGGTAATTTACTAGTTTCTAATATAAAAATAGTCGAACGCTGGACATCCTGATAGCATTACCGATCGATTAATTAAAAATAACAAGCATGTTGCCCCAAGCAACTGTACAGAAAAAAAATGTGTTCATTTAAAATGACAGACGGAGTATACCCTAGGCAGCAGACAGACTCCATTCGCAAACAAAACATACATTTTTAATGCCACCTCAAAGTATATCTGCCCATTCTTCTCGTTGACATTGAGTCAGTGGGAAGAAGCAACCTGTTTATAGGTTTCCACGTAAGAACGCGTTTTCTTGGGACCCAGCTACCGTGTATAACTTACACATATATTCAGAACCGTATATATATTTTCTTAAACTTAAATCTTGCTGTCTTTGCTATTAATATGTATGTATATTGAATACCAATATGTGTAGCATCTAATAGCAAATGAATGAGACACTCAACAAATGCCTTTCTTAATCGTTTTCAGTTTTAACACATAATTATGAAAATAATATACATTGCCTGACTTAACAATATTGTTCACCATATACTGCAAAACGGAATGCTACATTTAAAGAATTCTGTAATCGTATCTTTTGCAAAACATTGTCACAGATCGTGAAAACTCTAACATTAGATCTTGTACATTATATTTCGAAATTAAAGATTTTATACCATTACAAGTAACTCATTCTGTGGCGATGCTTTATGTGAGGAGGTAGGGATTTTACATCAAATCTTATAAAAATTCATAAGCAGTTAACGTTAATGTATGTGTTTTTTAAATGACCGTACAGAAGTTTCCCAGAAATTACATTATTCATTTTGAGAATGATTCGAAAACGATCTGACCATGCGACCTAGCGACTTCTTTTCATCTTTGTAAACAGCGTTTTTTGTCCGATTGCACACTGCAGGGAGGCCACCTGTAGCTTAACCTAGCGAGACTGGCAAGGAAGAAGTTCACGATTACTGGAATCATCGTGGACAGTAGCCCAGTTATCAATTTGTTAACACGCTTTTATGGATAACCTAAAAGGATTAAATTAAGAATGACAAGAAAAAATTATTATATTTGCAGAAGTTTTTAAAGAATTATCGACTTTAAAGTTTGTATGTTTGACCATAAAACCACTGCCCCTTATGTCAGGCTAACAACCGTCTGTCATATCCCATGTAATATTGTTACAAGTGGAGGTTTAACAGTTTCTTTACAGGTAAAAATTTAAACGTACAGACACTTTACCGGTTCTCATTTTAATGTTATATTTAAATAAGAAGACAGTTGCCCTCGGATCTGAATAATATTTATGTAACAACCAATTCACATCTAAGTTTCCATGGCGATAGTTCTAAATTCGGAGATGGTGTAAAATGGCTAAAATTGTATTTCTTTTATGTTCTCAGCCTTGTGATGCACACTTATGGCAGAAATAACAGAAAATGGGAATGGAAGTGCCTGTTGCACGGGACTGGCTATACATATTTCATAAATGTCTTTTTCCGATGTTGCGTACTATCTTACTGGCCTTGATAAGAGTTTATTTTATCCATTGCTGCAAAACTAATGGCATTACGGATGCAGCAGCGCTCGGAGTCTAAAGTAATGTTTCCTTTTATTTTGTTAATATTGAATACATCGAAAAATGTTTCAGGTGCTATTTATGAACTTTACCTGTAACTCAGACTGGGATATATAGCGTGGAACGATTAATAAGCAATGAATTGAAAAGGATATCACAGGAATCGACCGATACCTAATTCAAGGTAAACCCCAAAGAGTGAGGAAAACCACAAAAAAGGAACATAGGTTAGGATAACCGGTCTCTGGGTCAATGTTTGAACCCAGTATATCCCAAATACGGAAAGGGGGTGATAACCAAGTTGAGGTCACAGATCAAAGTGAGACCTGTGGACGGTATTTTAGGACCGTGAGCCGTTTTCGAGAAAATCTATAATGGAGTTGAATATAATGTGAAGCAGGAGTAATATTTGACAGATTCGAACCAAACTTACGTTCGACTATCAACATTTAGTGTCGAGTTTTCTACCCAAAATGCAGCCATCCCCCATTTTTACGACGATCCGTTTTACGCCGACCATTCTTTATATTGGTTTCGGAATACGGTTTATAAAGTAGTTCCAAGTCGATCGGTTTGCGACAAGTCATCCCTCTATTTCTACTCTTCCATCTGTAGAGACGTTGCGCGGCCGTGCATAAACGCAGCTTATAGGCCACACGTTTACGACATGACGCCAGTCAGCTGTTTATATACTTATAATACTTAGCCTATATACCAATTTTGCATACTGCCTCCATCACCTGTTCGATTACAGCAAGCACATTTGAAACGCTGCCAACCTTCTATCAGACTACATGACACAACGACCCAGAAGACAGCCATCTTCATAATTATCTCCGTGAGAACCTGAAATCTCAACACATCTTCAATGTCCACAGATCCAAAATTAACAGATTCCGAAGCTTTAAAAATAGAACTTGCATGAGGACACTTATATGACCACCTTATTCTGTGTGCTTCGTGCAAAAACTCATAAAATTTACTAAACACCCATTTGAAGAGTTTCAGGTATCAAAACGAGTATTGGTAATTAAGTTTTGAACAAATTGAAAGAAATGTGTGTCTCTAATCTTTGTGGAAGTTTTCAGACAGAACACAAATTATACTTTACGCAAAGTTTATAATAGAATTAAAAAGAGAATATGGGATTATTACACAGTAATTTGTCGTGACCTCCTTGACACTAACCTTGCACCCATCAAGCTCTGTGAGAAAGATGCTCTTTTCATGAACGACCACTTTGCGAGGCAGACTGTCACTTTGAGCGTCAGTTGGTCAGGTTCATTTAGCCCTCAGGGAGAGGTTGCTTAATTGACTTCCTTTGAAGCAGAGCTTCGACAGAAGGCGAATATTAACCAACACGAATTTCAACTTTCTGGGTGAAATAGCATCAGAACATTCAGAACACATTAAATAACATTTATATAATATGTTATGAAGGTGGGACTAACCTGTAACAAGCACATGAAAACATTTCTAGTCTTTTATGGAACAAGTTCATTATCGAGTTCACAATGGCCCGTCAATAACACCTATCCTGAGCCAGATATGTCCACCGAACGTAGTGGTCTTCCTGCTTCGTATTCGGAGGTCCTGGGTTAAAATCTCGACCTGGAGACCGGCTATCGTGGCCGAGGGTTTTCGTGGTTTTCCTCAGTCCCTCCAGGCAAATTCCGGGATAGTGCCTTAAATTAGGCCATGACCGCTACCTTCCACATTCTTTATAATTTATTAGTCGACTGAAAAAGCTTCGTTAAATAAAACAATAGACAAATTGAGCATAACCGTGATATATTGTAGGAAATTATGGAAACAAACGTTTACTAAATACAGTAGTAACACAGGTAATAAAATATATTTAAGAAATATGCAATGTACGTGTAAATATGTTGTTTAAGAAACGATTGCTAATAACAGACGCTTAGGATAGTGATGTGGCTTGCGAAATATACTACTTAATATGTAGGCTCTACATTAATAGCATTATTCAAGAATGAAAAACACGGTTTCAAACGGAATTCAGCTGAAACCCAAGAGAGGTCTACAGCTTAACAGAAATGCTCTTTGCCATAAAAATTAATAGTGATATAAATTAATAACTAATGTGGAATATAAAATCCGAAATTGGTTCAGACTGTTATGCAATCAGAACTTGAATTACAGTTCTCAAAGGTGCGTCCAGACGACTCACGTTAGGGCTTGTTCGTCGTCTTGTGGGCCTCCGTAAATGAGGACGGTTTCACAATCCCGGGCGAAAAGAGCACGAACAACCTAAAATATAGACTCCAGGTGTTCGCTACAGTCTCGGTACCAAATCTCATTACCGACCAAATCATCGTACTAATCGCCTCCTTAGTCTCTACCGCTGCGTTTGGAGGACAGGGGAAATTGGACAGAGCAGACTGAAGGTGACAGTTATATAACCTGGGCACAGCTGTGCTATAGTAAATCTGCCACTTCCTGTCCCAACATGGCTGCACAGCGACCAGCTGAAGTCGTATCTTTGTTCGATTTCAACGAGGGAGCAGATAAGACCGAGGCTGAGAGGAATTGGACAAGATGGAGCAGATGATCCAGAAGGTTTACCATGCGCAATTTTCACGACGCTTTATTAAACGGCACTATTCATGTTCCCACCTCACAGATTCGCGTGCCTGTCGTGTTGTTATTACTGGTTCTAGGGTAGTAAGTGGTACGAATTTGGAATGGACTCAACAGAATAATGTTCATACCAGATATAGTAAAAATTAGTCACTATGTTCAAAAGGTAAGAGGCGGACGGACACACCCACAGTACAGTGATGCCACAAGTCTGCACCTTTCCTTGAGAAATGGCCTGTTCGAAATGCAAATCGTGTACGTCTACACACCGTCAACGTATGACGGGTCTGTATAACCCTGAAAGTTCTACCCCTATATCGTCCACCTCAAATTCGGGCCAGAAAATCAGACTGGCTTAGGCGAAATTTAATGTTCTGGGAGAACAAGTAACTGCGTAAGAGAGCCACAAAGGAGAAAATGACACGGCAGTGATTAATTTTGTTACCGACAATTTAACTTTATTTCACTCTAATTGTGCGAAGTGAAGTATTTGCAGTTTTGTCTCTGAGAAATAACTTCGAAATTTAATCCTCTGCTTGTTGCCATTTATGTGCCACCAGATCTCCTTCGAGCCGTCTTTTTGCTTACTTAAGTTCAACCTCATGTAACAAACAGGCTTACCACCACACCCGTGCCCTTTGTTACACGTGACACGTCTCAGCATCGATCCGGAAGACTCCCTAATGAATCATTGCCACAACAGGGGGTGGGGTGAGAGTGGGGGTGGAGCATGCTGTTTACTAACCGCCCAGCTTTACCTGGACGTTCATGTAACTTTATACAAAAAAAGAGAGAGAACCTGTGTGGGCGCTGGTACATCGTAACATGAACGTATTTCAGCACGTTTTGAAGATGACTGTCGTCTGGGGTGTTGCGCCGTATAGTCTGGTAGAAGTTTACCGGCGTTTCAGAGGTGCTTACTGCCTCCTTCAACAAAGCAAACACTTCTGAAACGTCCGTAACCAGAGTATGCGATTCAGAACCCCAGAAGACAACCATCTTCATGCTCGCCGCTGTGAGAACCTGAAATCTTACGTAACACAAATTTTGTTCAACCGCACACAAAGAAATTAAAACAACAAAGCGCTGAAAGGCAGAACTTCAAAATCAGATGTTTACTTTTGGAAGAATTAAGTTTTTTTGCAAGATAGCATGGATAGTAGGTTTTCAACTTATAACAGAATGTTTCATAATAATTTAAAACCTTTGAAATTGAACAACTGAGGCAGAAATACAGTGACAAGAACTCAGAAAATAAATCTTCACGTCATGAAGGACCCATGTTAGTTTCAACTTAAAGGAGAAAGCCATAAGAAAATTGCATGATGTTTCTCATTTGCGTTATCTTACAGTAAGTGGATTCACTTGACTTATAAATGCTCTACGACTTCCACCAACATCAGATGGTTCAGCAGCTGTTTACTCTTCTTCTGAATGCACTAAATACAGTAAATGGTCTTTAAAAGTGACTGGATCAGCAACCGGAATACTTGACGAAAAATAAAAATATCGGAACAAAACATCAATTTTGACGTATTACCCTCACAAGAGCCCGCGACTGGTCCCCATCCTAAGCGTGAAAAGGTTAATGATAATAAATACGGAGGACCACATCATGAGGAGAAGACGAGCAGGGGGAGGGGATTGAGAATGTCGGCTCCAAAGTCCCACTGCCATTTTTTCCTCCAAGACATCAACTAATGTTCAGCTGTTAGGAGTCTGTGTCGACCGCACGACTAATTTAATATATTTTCTTACTTGCCTCCAACACAGAGAAGGTCTCCAATTAAACGAGACTTGCACACGCATGCTCTGGTAGAAAAAGAAAGAAAACAAAGTAATACGTCCTTCTTAATACAGTACGTACAAAATAATGTGAAAACCTCTTTCTTTATGTTAACTAATACCATCAGATACGCTGCGTAAAATGTTTACTTATTATAAAACGAAAATAAACGCAATGTTGGCTTAAACGTAAGTCATCCAACACGTATACAAATTTCAAGACATCTGAACGTGGCCATAACGAAATATAATTCCAAGTATACCTGTCGGGAATCGAAATCTAGCAGCTCAAATTGTCAGTTAATTAATTGAGTCAACACGGGTCCAACAAAAACAACAACAATAATTACATCTAGCTAAGGATCTCATGTGTCTCGTAGAAAAAGCATTCTAATGTTTTCTTATATCATTTTGTTGGAAACTATTTTATTTCTTTATAGAATATTCAATTTTTTATTACATCGCGTAAATCTCTCTGTTGGAGGCAAATAAATAAGTTGAATCGTATTTATTTTTGATAGCTCAATATACCTGCTTCTGCAGTTCTATTCATCCTTTTCGGGCGATCTCACACCTCAAAGTATGTTTCAGTTTTCCTAAGTAGGATTAGAAAAGTCAGTCGTGGAGTTTCAATTCTTCAGAAGGGCTTCGAGCTGACATGCCGACAAACACTTGAAAAGCTACCGTAGAAGTGAAGTATCGGAGACGTCGACCGAGCAGCATCTGAAGTCAAACACAGACGCATTGCAGTTAGTACATAAACCGTACAAGTCAACACGACACCAGAAATGCCACATTTATTCGGATATCATACTATAGGAATGTGACACATTTCAAGGTGATATTTCAGGTTCTCACGGCGACGAGTACGAAGATGGCTGTCTTCTCGTTTGTTAAGTCGTGTAGTCTCGTAGATACTGACCGACGTTTCAAAGATACTTATATCAGGGCGACGATGAAGGCTGTTAGTACCTCTAAAACGTCTGTCAATATTTACGAGACTACACGGCGCAACAGGCCAGAAGACAGCCATTTAACTTTTTTTTAAGCTTTGATTTGCTCAGATTTATCAGTTGCGAAAATAGAGTAAACGGCTGTATATTTCTGAGGCAAAGTTTGATATTAATCGTTCTGTGCAAAACTGTGACTGCTTAATTCAGTCATCTGAAACACGTTTATCAATTAAACAAGTCGCAATGTCTACATAATCTGTTTTTAGTCCTGCAAACCTGCATTTAGATGTTAATCTCAGGGTCGATATTTTGTCTGTGACGTGTAGGTTAACTTGTTTATCAATCTTCAGTATTACACTAATTGAAAATCTGGAGTTGAAATAAGAACGAATTTTTTTATGGTGTTACAAGAAGATGTATTGTCGCATCCGAACTGCGGACCACTTATTGAGGGTCCCTTCGGAGATTGTTTCAATAGGGATCTTGGGAAATGTATATCAACGCTACCCTCCACTGTGGGAACCTTATGACTGTGACTGCTGCAGTAGCCAGACCATCCCTAAACGCATCGCTTCTGCTGGTATATGTCTGTCCACGCTTGACTGTAAAGGAATTTGTAAATGTGGGGACAGTGGATCCGTGAAGTGTCAAAAGACGAAAACCGGGAACTTCACGATTTGGTCGTGGCAGTCAAGGATCCAGCGTCTCAGCACAACTAACACTACTGTATCACCTTTCTTCATTTTCTATTATTAAGTAATAAAGGAATCTATATAGTCGTATGAAGATTGTTCTTGGGCTTTCTCCCTTAAACTCAATAGCTCCAAGGCTACCAGATAAGACTGCATCCGCTCGGCAGATCTACAGTTCGTATCCTGACGCGGGGAGTCAAGGACCTGCCAGGGTTACGACAGTATGTTTAACCATTAAATTATAAAAGCTACGCCATGGGTCAGTTTAATTTTTCATTTCATTAAATCGACTGCTTTTCTTTCGAGACATGCGATAATTTCATCTAGGAGTCCACTTCGATTCCGTAAGAATTCCCCGCAACTGATCAACCGGATTTATCGGCAAAAAAGCGCGCTTCCTTATCAATTTCCTCTCTTTTCCAGGATGGTAATGTACAGACAGTAATTTCTATCTTTATGGTTTAAGTAACCGCGGTTAGAATACACTATGTTATAAATCTACGTCTCTGTCACTTGTGGACTTACAAATGTGCACGCGAGTTAATTTCGAGGAAAAATTCATTTTGTGTGATTATTTATTCGTGTTCTACTAAACGACGCTGTCAGGAGCTCGAAGTATATAGTATCGACTGAAAAGGTAATTTAGAGTAAAATGAATTGGAAGAATGTGGAAGGAACTGGCCGTGGCCTACTTTAATTCACATTGTTACTATACACAGTTAATAATAAAACTTTTAAATTATTTTCATTACAGTAAATATAGTACAAAAGTCTCACTTTGTAACACTCTATGAAGCATATCTGTTAAGTGGAAGTACAGTTATACTCATCCTTATAAGTGACCAGCTTCACACTCCGGCCGCATTCCCCCCCCCCCCCCCCCCGAAGAGAGCATTCATTACCCGTTATTCAATGGGTGATAAATGGGTGACTGTGTGAGCCCTAGAACCTGCCCGGGATCGAACCCCGTTCACCCAGCCCGTCGGTAATTCCATAGCCAATCACTTTACTGACAAATTTATTCCGTCTTTCGACATAGAAATTTGTAGTATAACATTTTAGTTTTAGTGATAAATTTAATTTAACGACCTATATAATTTCAGCAGCAGATAAATGGCCATTGAGTAGGCATATCTTGTCCCTAAATAAATAAATGAATACGTATTGAATTTTATGAAATTTTGAAACAAGAAGGCCTGTCACTTGTAGGCTTGGGAGAAGTGTACGCCATCTACACTACTGCAGATTTATTTACCTCAACTTTATTGTGATAAATCGACCTGCTAGGAAATCTACAGCGCTTCTGTCCGACAGTTTAACATTTTACTAACCGGTATATTTTAATGTTTCAGCACTTGTATCCAGGCCTTTACATGAAGGGTAATGCATTGAGTTTGCATGAGTATGAAGTAGCATTTCATCGTGAAGGACTGACAACACGCCAAAGCCTCCAACGTTCCTCTCTGCCTTGAGAAAGAGTCTGTTCCTGTCGTTCCATCTTCTTGTCAGTGTCATCGTCTGCTGTTTAATTTGACTCGCAACAGACACGCCTAACACGGGCGTGGTGGCAGCGTGTTGCAGCAGCAAGAGTGAGCAACGAGGGCAGATAGTTAAACGACCACGTATCAGCTACATTCTCGGTTCTGGGTACCATTGGTTGGTTGCATCGGTTGCACATGGTACGTGGGTCGAAATGAGAATAAGGTGATCACGTGCTGTGAATTGTAAAGAGCGATGGGAACCCCGGCAATCAGACTGAGCAAAATCACGAAACAGCTGAAGACAGCCGGTCGCAGCAGGGATTAACAACATTTTACCAAACTGATCGGTAGCTGAGTAATTAGCTAATTGGTTAGTCCAAACAAATTGTTGATGAGAATACGTAACGGAAAGAGACACAAGATAGGACGTTTAAACTGTCGGACAGAAGCGCTGTAGATTTCCTAGCAGGTCGGTTTATCGCAATAAAGTTGAGGTAAATAAAGCTGCTGTAGTGTAGATGGCGTACACTTATCCCAAGCCTAAAAGTGACAGGCCTTCTTGTTTCAAAAGTTCATAAAATTCAATACTTATTCACTTATTTATTTAGGGACAAGATATGCCTACTCAATGGTCATTTATCTGCTACTGGAATTATATAGGTCGTAGGTTTGTCATCGTAACAGTAAAGCACGCAGATCGAACCATTTCTGTACAAAAACAAAGTTTGTTTCCTTAAAATCTCTTTAATATTGTTTTGTGTATGGCTTTCTGTTTTAAATAGAATTGTTCCAGGAGTTTTCACCACCGACGTTTTGTATGAGCTTCTAATTTTTCTGTGAAAAACCTAGTATATTGAGGATAATATTAAGAAGGACCCTAAACAAATAGTGTGTTAAGGGTTAGACTGGATTTATCTGGCTTAAGATAGAGAATAGTGGAATATTCTTGTGAAGACGGTAATGAACTTTCGGCTTCCATAAAAGCCGGGCAATTCCTTTACTAGCCGAGAGACTATTAGCTTCTCAAGAAGGATTCTGCTCTATGAAGTTAGTTAATTATTTTCAGTGCTCCCATGCGTGGCACGCATCTCGTCTGTGTTAATATTCTAAGTTAATTAATTTATATTTTACTAGATGAGGATTATACATAAATAAGTATGATTTGAGGTTTTCACAGCGGTGAGTATGAAGATTTCTGTTTTCTGGGTTGTTGCGCCGTGAAACGTTGGTAAACATCTACCATACTACACGGCGCAACAACCCAGAAATCTTCATATATAAATAACTTTCTCGGAGATAAACATATTCAACATTTTGTTGTCAAGACCTCGCAATCTCTTCTCGTCTCAGAGAAATTTAGAAGGTTCCTCAAACACACATGGCTACGGTGTAAATATCAGTAGATTTTCATTTTAGGTTTGTACAAATAGCGATTGTAAAAATAATAAAAGGTAGTTTATTATATGTCCACAAAACAATCGCATAGTAATTACAAAGAGGCCTTTATTTTCGTATTTAATAGCTTTGGTTATCAATACAAAGGCTGATTCATAGTTTTCTGTAAATCCGTAAGACCAAGTGTTGGAAATGGGAAGTGATTGAAATTTACCTGCGTCAACATGCGTCCTCGGTGCCACATGTAACTTGCGTGTGTGCACATGAACTCTTGACTTAAAATAAATACATTACACATTCTAAGCAATGTCGAGTACGTACGTAGGTTACCTTTCCCGACATTAAAATTTAATTGTTCAAGGAGTGTCCCTGTCGTGTCGTGTGCAAGTGTGTAAGAAATTGTGCATTGAACATTACAAATAATAGGGCTCTACATTAAAGGATGAGCACATATGGAGTTGACATGGTAACTGTGGATTATTTTTGCTATTAACAGGAAGGCTAATGCAATTACGTTCGTAACCAATTTTACATAAATTAATCAATTTGTTAAAAAAGTTGCCAAAGGCGGATTACATAGATCCATGAACACAGAAACGAAAGCACGCTCAAGCACATACGTAAATACAGGGAAAGTTTCTCTTTATAAAACCAGACAAGCGCTGGATGTAGAACAGAATTTTTCTTCGAACTTTCAGAAACATTTGAACCCAACTTGGCTAACGGTTTTTCTACCCACGACCTGATGAAAAGCTGCTACAGACCATCACGAGTAATAACAGTAGCTCAGAGTCCAGTTTACCCAACTTGCACGTGAAAGTATAACACTGCGTTACAAACCTGTATTGTCGCGTCCGAATAGCGGACCACTTGTTGAGAATCCTTTGGGAGATTATTTTAATAAGGAAACAGGACAATGTGTGTTAACGCTGCCATCCATTGGGAGACACTTACGGTTATTTATTGTTATGTTTGTATTTAGATAACCAGTCCAGCGCTAGACAACACGATTATTTTAAACACAACCCAGAAGGGTCTGTCAGTATATATCTGTCAACCCTTGAACTGTAACAATGTTGTTAGTGTGGATCCAGTAGATCCTTGAAGCAGCGAAAAAGAAACCAGGAACTCTTTAGTCATTATGTCATGGGAAGGCCTTTATATACCCTTCTAAAATTAGTATCGGGGGACAAAACTTTCATACTTTATCGGAGGCAGTTACGCTGTAGCCGGTCTTCAAGATTTGGAATTGGCGTCAAGGATTCAGGGGTCTCAGCACAAGTAAATCTGTAAAACCTTCTTAATTTTAATAATTCATAATAAAGGAATCTATATATATTCAATTGAAGATTGTTCTTGGGCTTGACCCTTAAACGCTGCCTTACTCAGCAGCTCCGAGGCCACCTGTTCAAGTTAGCAACCGTTCGGCTAATCGTGTCCTGACACGGGGAGTCCAGGGCCCATCGATTCCCTACCAGGGATACGACAGTATGTTCGGTCCAGAAATCTCTTTATAATTGTTACACTGCATGAAAAACAAAACCCAAGCAGCGCATATGAAGCAAAGATGGTGGAATAAACGGAAGATATGGGAAAACTGGGGTTTAAATCTTTCCATTATATTTTTGGATACTTTATTTATTTATTTATTTATATTGTGTTTAACGACGTTTAAGTAGCTCAGAATATATAACGTTCAATTAAGGAAAGACTAATCAATAATAAACTGGAAAGGAAACGGTGTTGGTCTAATTTCAGGTAGGCCACGACCCCATAATTTGTCTGGGGGGATTTAAAGAGAAACCACGAGAAACATCAGTTAGAGGCGCCGGCCTCTGGACCGAGATCTGAACCGAGGAACTCACGAATACGAAAGAAGATTGCCATCCGCTCGACCGCAACTTTCGAAGCTGTTATTCTGGACACAGAAATGAACGTTCAGATTTCATAAAAGGCTGAAATTTTCTTGATATGGAAGAATATAAAACTGTAAACAATTTTGTCAACAGGAAACCTGCTTGAAAACAGTCGCTTCAGGTGTTTAGACCGAAGGTGCGACCTTAAAATTAAGACGGAAGAAAAGAAGGTTTTGGGGTCTGAACTGGATTTAGGTGTCGAAAATCCGCATTTTGTTGACAGGATTTTAGAGTTAGGATTCTTCGAATCTCTATCATTATCAGAATGAAAGTTTTTAAAACTTCTAACTCAGGTACTTAGCCTGAGACGTTTCGAGTCAGAAGCTGAGATAATCCATTCAGGACGACGATGATACTGATGAAGTTGCATAGTACGAAACCTGCGTTTATTACACAATTTTCTGACACCAACATGAAGTAAATGCTCATCTAATATTCATGAAGTGTTGCTTCTCTTCCTTTCCACTGAATTAGCTTACAGAGATAATGAATGAGAGTGGATGAGCCGAGACGAAGGTGTTCTACCTCCCATGCCTTCACAGCATTAACTGCCCCGGCTTCGAGACATACAGGTTAGGCATGACGAGAATGCAGGTGGGACAAGCGACTGATGCAAGATATCGTCTCTACAATTTAGAGACAGATTCCTATAAAACCATTTGTATTCTTGCCACAGACCTACTTTTTCAACGTTTAGGTAACTTTCACTTGTTGATTAAGATAAATGTGTTGTTAATTTCTTCATGGGGTTAAATTATGTTAAGTTGCATTCACGAAGAAATTATAAGCAGATTAAATCTGGAGAATGCTTGCTACTATGCAGATCACAATTTTTTTTATCTTCCCTTCTACTGTCTAAAATGGAAAAGATTAAAACAAACCAGATTAAAGTTCTACCTTTTCTTAAATTATCTCATCCGACTATCAGTTTGCTTACACATAGGGGTAATTGACTGGCCACATTATCATTAACAGACTATAACTTTACACTCCAGTGGTGGGGCAGCCACCCATGTGCCCTTCTAGACCTGCACCGCTCTACGATTCTGGCCTTTAAGGACCCCTCCTCTTCCTTCCAAGGCAGCAAGGTTTCACATCTGGATACCTTGTGTTTCTTAGATTATCAGAAAGCATACGACGGAGTAAACAGAAAGAAGAATGAATCAGTCTTGGAAAGCCTAAATTTTCCAAATAATTTAATTAATGCAATTAGATGAATATATTATGAAACAATGTTAATAAATATAGGGCCTTAGACAAGGATTCTGATTGTCCTTTCTGTAATACTTGTATGTTCGGACTGAATAGTAAAATTATGGGAAAAGAAGAAATATGCAGGTTTAAAAATAGTTGCAGACTACCCACCACGTACAATTGTATATGCTGAAAATTGCTGTCTTCTGGGTTGTTGCGCATTGTAATCTGGCAGAAGTTTACTAGACTGCACGGCGCTACAACCCAGAAGACAGCCATCTTCGGACACAACGCCGTGAAACCTCAAATGCTGATGACCAAAGATTATTAGCAGAAAATGAACATTTACAGAAGGGGTTTTAGTTTGAATAACAGTTTGGAAATGCACAACACAAAATTACATCAAAAGCGATGATAATGAGAGAGAATTACACAATATGCATACAAATTGTTGTAAAGGGAACAATTTTGCAACAGGTCAAAGATTTTAAATACTTTGTATAGCGGATTTCTAATAAAGACGTAAATATAGAGCTGGACGAAAATTTAAATTTAACGGTGTACTGAAGAGACATTACAACAGAGAAGCGGTTACGGTACACCAACTGAGATTTCATAATGCTGTCTCAGAAACAAGCTTATTATACAGAATCGGATGTTGAGTCGAGATCTGGAGACAAATAGGGGATCGAAGAAGCAGAATTGAGATTTCTAAGTGGTTTCAAAGGAGTAACTTTGAGAGACAGACAGCGAAGAAGGGACATTAAGAATTTATATGCTAACAAAACGATCGACGACGTCAAGGAATGAATAAAGGGGGAGTGGAGATGTCACGTTCACCGGACGTCAGACTAAAGATTAACAAGACGAGAACTGAAATGCAGACTTCGAGAAAAGCGGAATGTTTTGAATGGATTGTGTAACGACCAAACGAGTCTAAACGGCCTAGGCCTTGTAATGAAGAAGATTAGTTTTTATGGTTGTGAAACTTCGTATCCCATATTAAAGGAAGGTCGCTGATTGAGGATGTTTGAGAACGGTGGTAAGGAGTTTATTTTCTTACCATCTACGTACAGGACTTCCAGGTAGTCCTCACTTTCGGTTTTCCGAGCAAAATCTTGTATGCATTTATTTGTCCCATGTTTGTTACATGGATCCTTTGTTTTATCACCCTGTTTATATATGGAAAAAAAATATAAATTATAAATCTCTTTATTATACAATTCTGTCCAGCCTCTCGTTGCTTCATCACTCTTATATACAAATATTTTTCTCATATTTTCGGCATCCTGTCCTCACATAAATTCAAACCGTGTTCTCCCCTTAACATCGGATTCAAGGTCTTACAAATATACGAAACAAAAAGTAGAAATTATACTACGCAGGTTCGTATAGTTTATGTTTTTAAGTACGAGGCTGATGGCATATGATTTTGAAATGAATTGTAACAAACATTGTCTGAATTTAATTAGATATTAATCTATTCTAAATCTACTGTTAATGTATTCGTGAATTCAATTCTAATTGGTTACTATAGTTCCCAAATTGTTCAAATATGTCACATTTTCAAAAGATATAAACTATCTCTATATATTATAATTTTGTCTCGCAGTCTAGTGACTGGTCATGAGCATGTATTTAGATTTACTTCTATAATCTTCTTATTAGCGTGTAAAGAATCTCTTTGCCAGGTAATATCCTGGTCACATTCTATTAACAACTTTTCCATTTATAGGGAATAATGCGAAAATCAAGGGGTCATTTATTGAAAAGTGGAACGCATCGGAGGATGGGTGGACAAATTAATGCATACACGAGCAGATTGATTGATTTCATAGTTGAATAGATGAGTAGATAGATTTGTAGTTAATAAAGGGGTGATAATGATCAGTATTTTCTAACCACAGAAATGCAATTATGCCATTTTTGGTTGTGTGTATGTAATTTTCAAAATTATAGATAGAATGCAAACAATATGGATTGTAATTGTTAGTAAAAGTATACTACAAATTCTAATATGAAGCTAATTCATATCTAGTTATTAACGTATATTAAAACTCTATTCAATAAGAATGTTTAGGATGAAAGGGCATAATTACAATTTTTCTCACATGTGTGAGTAGCGACATAAACGGAAAACTGAAAAAGAAATGATTGAAATAATGACGTCGCGACGTTCCATTTAGTTCAAAGAAACCGACTTAACCCGTTGCTGCAGTGAGCCAAATGGTTCGTGAAAGAAAAAGGGACGCCGAATCTGACACAACGAACCTTCGTCGTCTTCGTAAAGACACTGAGGAAGCCTGTAAATCTTCCAATCATCGATCCAATGCTGTTTGGTTTATTGGCCGTTTTATAGTCTGCCTCAAGTTTTGTTTTCTTAGGTTATATGTATTCTGTTCTGTTTATTTTGACGTCTGTGACTGTCGTTCACTCTCCTTGTTCACAGGGAAAATGTAGAGTTACAGACTAACTCTCCCAAAGTTTGCTCCGCAGAGAATTCAAGTTGAAATGGATTATGATGACATAATTTAATTAAATTACGCTGGTGTTCTTTGTTATTATAAATTTGCTCAGTGCTTCGGAAACTACTAATGACATACTAAGGGCTTTCATTATTTGGCAATATCTATAAAAAAACCCTTTAAACTACACGACTAAGAGACGGTCGCTCAGCTGTTCAAAAAATGCATTTTATGCAAAGCGATGATTAATTACCGTATTCAAAATAGTCCGCCTGTAAATCCTGCTATGAAGTAATCGAATCCGGCCCACATATTCACAAGTTAGTATTACTCTCTTAAGTGGCCTCCTGCAATCATGTTTTCCGACTAATGTGCTGTGTATTTCTAATCCACCACTCATGTTACAAGCTACATGTCCCACTCCTTCTCATTCTCTTATATCTAATCACATTAGCAGCATCTGGTGAAGAGTACAAACTATGAAGTTCCTCGTTATGCAAATTTACCCCTAAAATCGTGATAATATTTTTACCAGAATCTATAGCTTGACCACTCTTCCACATCATACCGAAGTCCAACGAACCGAACGTAGATCGTTGCCAACTGCAGTGAACGTGACGCAGTAGCACGTTCCTAACACTACAAAGCTTTAAGATGCTAAGTGGGGTTTGAGGTTTTCATGGCGGTGAGTCTGAAGATGGCTGTCTTCTGGGATGTTGCGCCGTGTAGTCTGATAGAAGTTCACAGACGTTTCAGAGGCCCTTGCTGCCTCCATCATCAGAGCTATGATGGAGGCAGCAATGACCTCTAAAAAGTTAGTAAACGTCTACCAGGCTACACGGCGCAACATCCCAGAAGACAGCCATCTCCTTTAAGATGCCGTTTTATGGACTTCCAAACGTGAAGTCTGATAGAATAAGATCTTGTTAAGAAGATTTCTCTCATCGCCCTGATGAGGGAGGCAGTATGACCTCTGAAACGCTGGTAAACATCGACCAGATTACATAGCGTAACAACCCAGAAGACAGAAATCTTCATAATCACCGCTGTGAAAATCTCAAAGCTTACAAGATCTTGTTAAAATTTCGAAGGAAATTAAGAGCAGACAAAATCCAGTGAATGCTTCCTACAATGCAGTTCGGAATATTTTGTCTTCCCGTTTAATATGTAAAAAACGAAAGATTAAAGAATATGGAGCTTAGGGGGTTAAAAGAGACTCGAGGAAGTTGCATAATAAGACGATTAATTATTTGTGTTCTTCAAGGAAGATTAAATGAACACAACATGTAGCACGCATGGGAAAGATTTTCAAAAAATCTGAACAGAACAGACCACTTGGTACCTAGACATAGATGGAAAGACAATATTAAAACGGATCCAAATCAAATAAGATGTGAGAGTGTGGAATAGATTCTTCTGGGTCGAGATACGTTCCAGTGGCTGGTCCTGTTAAGCACGGTAATGAGCTTTACGGTTCTATAAAGGCGGGAAGTATCCTAACTAGCTGAGCGGCTATCAGCATCGCAAGTAGGATTCTATCCCGCTAATTGCAGGGTTTTGAAACATCTACAGTGAGTACCTAATCCATTTTGCCCAAGCCTAGAAGTTGTATCAATCTGAATATTAAAAAATGATAGTTGCAGAATAGCTGCAATATTCAGTTACATACATATTACCCTACTTTGTTTATGAGGATCCAAATGGCTGTAAGCAGTTAGTGTACAACCCCCAGTTCATCTGGCCCGAGTAACCCCCTCAATCTGTGGCTCTATGTTTCCTGTTATGTCTTCATTGCATTTACCCTGCAAATTTATAGACCACGTGGTTTCTAGCTAAATGTGTATTGATTTTCGACAATAAATAAAATCCAGTATCTACTTCGTCTTGAGTGGCTGTGAACGAAATTACAGAATCCTTTTATACCAGCTGATAACGAATAGGCACAAGTGGACCAGGACGCTGTAACACAACACATCACTTTGCCAGCCATATGGCAGATATCTGTAGTCCTATTCCAACTACTGCATGACAAGGAATGTCGAGGTTTGAAATCAGTGTCGGAGAGAAACATCGTTACGTAGAACTACGCTTAATTCGAACCTACTAAAACTTACCCGCTATGCAATCCTGATGTACGAGGTGTGGGTGGTTGATGCTTCGTTCCGCTTATTTTGCGAGCGCTGCAGCTGGTACACTTTATATTATCATCTCATGCATCAAATACACCATTATCCTTGGTACTAACTTGAGTGTCATATAAAATATGCCCTTTATGATTATGACAGATGACGGCCTATTGTTAAACTCGAAATTATTGTTGTCTCGTGAAGGTGATAAATAAAGCAAAAACTCTCCTGTGGCTACCATCGTTTTTATTGTACTTAAATATTGATCGCTTAGCCTTTTTATTACGAGACTATGTACAATGTAAGCCTACACCTATAACTATACGCACAAGACATTGGTTTATTCGACTGAATGTCGAAGAGAAGTGGAGGTATGCAATAAGCAGTTGAAAAGTAAGCTGATTATCTTAAGGAACCACACATTCGTAAGGATTTTCGGACGTTTTGGGGTACTACATTTTTATTTCTCTGTCTGTGATAGTCACTTAAGACTGGGGCCAATGGCACATTCATCGCCCTGATGACGGAGGCAGTATGACCTCTGAAACGTTGGTAAACATCGACCAGACTACACAGCGCAACAACCCAGAAGACAGAAATCTTCATACTCTGATGACGGAGGCAGTATAACCTCTGAAACGTTGGTTAACATCGACCAGACTACACAGCGCAACAACCCAGAAGACAGAAAGCTTCATACTAAGAATCGCCCTGATGACGGAGGCAGTATGACCTCTGAAACGTTGGTAAACATCGACCAGACTACACAGCACAACAACCCAGAAGACAGAAATCTTAATAAATCTAACTTACGAGAAACCAACTGACATGATAATACTATGAGTTCACCTTGTTTTACTTGAATCATGGAAAACAGTCTGAAACGTAAATATTTTACAATCAGTGTAAATTTACACTCGGCGTCTTATCAACAAGCCAAAGTACTAAGAATGAAAATGAAACATGAAGCTTTGTAATCAAGCGAGGGGTAAGAAGCTAATTAGTATAAAGACTACGACAGAATAACGACACACAAGAGCGTCAGTTCATCTCAATGCAGTATCAATGTTACTGGCAAAGAAAACGTAAACCAATAATATTGATTTTCTTTCAACATTTTTAAACGGCATAATGTATTGTATTAATTTCATCTATGTCGTAAAACTTTACATACTAATGTTGCAATATCATTACTTTCTTAGAAGCCCGACTGACGTTTGGTTCTCAGCCCAATTAACGGCATGTTGAAAATGTATGCTAATGAATATTGGGTAGATATTTTTACAGAAAAATCTGTATTTTAAAGTACGCTTAGAGATACATTAGAAATCACTAGTATATTTCAATGCACAATCCCGAACCAAAAATGAACGATTAACAAGAAGCTTATAAACTCCACGCAACTTCTTTCGTCAGTGAGCGTCTCCTTAAATTGTTATAATCAAAACTGCATTTTAAGTTAGTAGCCTATACAGGGCGCTTGCAGCTGATACATCAAACAAAACGAAGGACCAATATTCAGCCAAACTTCCACGGTTTTGAATCAGGAGATCTGGGGATCTGTTAAACAAGCAGGGTGACGTCAAAGTTCCATCTCACAGGCGTCAGGACCTCCCACGCGGCTAGCCCACCCCACGGTATATAACGACGCCGTGTTCCCCTCCCCTTCCCTCGTCTGTCACCGCGACAACGATCACGTCGGGTGGCTAACCCCAAGTACTGAATGAATCAGGGGTGTCCACTTTTATGTGGTCTGGAGCTCAGTACAATGAAACGTATATAGCAATAATAACCGCGTACGCAAATTACATCGGTAGCCTAGATCATGGTACATCATTGAATAAGCAGTAAATGAAGCAGATCGTGATAGTAAATATAATGATACGCATATATTCTTAATTGAGAGATCTAATTACCACAGAAAGAAAGATTTGTCGTACTGACAGGCAAATTACTGCGGAAACTAAAGGCTGATGATAATGGCTTATTATTGTCTGGGGGGGGGGGTGAATATTTATAAGGCATAAAATCTTGAAAGGATTTTTATGAATTGTGTGGTTGTGATTTAGTATTGGTGCAGGGGATTAAAATGTTATTAAATGACTCATAGATTTATTATCATGTGAGATTTTATAAGATTTGAGGTTATGTCACTGGTAGAATATTCTCATAATATCTACATTACTGTAGTGGTTCTAGAGGATAGTGTTTGTGATAGCGATTGGTGTAATCACTGGAAGATATCGCACAGCTGGCATTTTCTTTAAGCGTCATGTCGTGTACCATTGAAAGCAATTCTGAAGATATCTATGGCAATCCACTTGAAGGTAGAAACATGAACGTGTCGTGTTGTCTTGTGTATAACAAAGAAGTTAATTAGCTATCATGTTGTAACTATGAGTTATTCTACCTTGTAATTAAGTTTCATTACGTATTCCGTTCATGGAACGTAATTAGCTAACCACCTTCACCTGTCAACATAGCTACGTATACTAAATTCAGAATGAAACTTGCAATAGAAGCATCTGCTAGCAGATGAGGCGTTGTGGTTAAACGTTCTTGGAAATGATTTACTTTGTAAATGTTATATCAGAATGAGAAAATATGTGCGAAGTCTTTGGATAAAGGATGAAGACAAAATCTGCTCGGTGTGTGGCTTTATCAGTCAAAAGGCGTCATGAATATGCAAATTGTTTGGGAATGAATAATCCGGAATAAGAAAAATACAGAGATGATATATACAAAGTATTATTATTCTTTCTTTTTATTCTTGTGGTACATTTTATGACAAAGTGAATAATGACTTGAAATACGCAATTGTGAGTACAATGTCTAAAGTGGAAAAGTGAATTTTATAAATATGCAGTGGTAAAGTCTTACATCGCTCAACTCATACAATTTGCAAGGTTTGACGAAGTGTAATAATGGGCATGTAGACCAATTATAACTGAGAATTTACCCAAAGCCTTTTGTTCCCGTATTACCTCAACAGGCTTCGCTTCATTACCTATTCTGTGCAATAAATACATTAAACGAATTCATAATCCGAAGTTGTGTTTGACCGTCTACAGGTTTCATGCATGTAACTACTGAATGGATTTCACTAATATTTCGTACTGAAGTTATATATTACACGTTTCTTGTGAAACTTCATTTTAGTGTGTATTTTCCTACTTTACGTAAAGAGCAAGTCAAGTATTATGACTTGCATTAAAAACGGCTTACTTAAAACTGTTACCGGACATAAAATATAGACACTACTTAATTTTTTCGATATGACGATTTAAAATGGAGAAATGCATTTCTTTACCTACGCAATTCTAGCGCATATTTCTGCCGCAAGGCTGTCGCAGAATCAATAAAATCTGTTAATGGTTCACGTAATTTGAAAACTATGTAACATTGCTCCGCAAAAAATTAACATATTCCCAATGTTATAGAACTGTGGTGTTTAATGAAATACAGGTACAAGACAATGCGTCATCCGCCCGGTTTTAATTGGCCTTCTGAATTACAAATATTCATATTTTCTCCTGAATTATGAATTTGAGTGCTAATTTCTGTCACAAGAGTTTAAAACAAAATTGATAAGCCAAAAACCCAAGAAAGAAATTAATTATAATGTGTTATAAGTGAAAATTTTGACCGTAGAGATTTTCAGATTCAAATGAGTACATTCGAAACCTTCCCACTCTTATTGCATCTTGTTTAATTACACGACTCTGATGTGACGGGCCAACAATGGGTCGAAATCTACACTGAACGCAGAAGGCCACGTAAATTCCGTGACAATTTAATCGTCAACTGTTTGTGTTCTATTTGAGCTGCTCGTTAAGACAGGTGAGAAAACTGTGGGGGTACAACTACAATGAAACAAAGGGCCTAGGGCCTAATAACTGTGACACTCTTCCGCACTACTCTTCAGCGTTGCCTGACCATAAATTTGGGATGAAGGTAACTAATCATATGCACTTATAGAAACTATTGTTTCATTACAGAGACTGGTTTATTCTGTATTTGGGTATAGAGTAGTAAAACGTAATAACAGTCTTTATTAGTCTTTCAAATGTCAATGTATTGTACAAATGGTGGAACGAAGGAATCTATTGGTTGTATACCAATGCGCACGACTAGCGTTACATTAAGGGCTGTGTGTTGTTTCTATTGAAACTTAATCTTCCAGCACAAATTGTTTTTACCAACTGTTCAGCAAGGCAGAAGATTAAGAAAAGACTATCCAGTCAAGGAGCATCTGTTGGATTGGGTTCGTCAATTGTGCTTTAAGCCGACATTCTATCAACAGATAAACAAGCTGTGCTACTGAGGATTATCGGGTTACGTAGACAGAATGGAAATGAGACTGCTTGCATGGAAATGTCTACGTTGAAACGACGGAAGGTAAAGTTTCACAAAAGAAAACAAACCATGAAAACGCTTGGAACGGAGGATATTCGGAGAAGTTATATTACGGTAAGAATCTAGAAGCAGGCAGTTTCCGTCTTGCTTTACATTGTTAAATTAAATAAGATGAAACATCATCTGCAGACTTGAGAACGAAACAGTTGATTTTCTCTCGAAGAACAGACACTTGGTGTTTTGACACTCAGTATTCTCAGAAGTGAAAGGTCACAGACAGAAGTCATGCTAGTACAATGCACTACAGATTACCATCCAGCCACAGAACCAGCTAAAATATCAAATGCAACGCCGAGATTCTGAATCCGGCTGTCTACGATTTTAAACAGCCTGTGGAGGCGAACAGGAAAAGGCTGGAGCTACGTGACTTCAGCGGTTAACCATATTCAGCATTTTTCTAATGTTCTTAATAAAACATTGCTGTGGAAGAGACAATCTGTCAGAGACGATCGTTATCAATCTCGCTTGCCTAGCTGAGCACGTATAACGTGAAAGATACATAACTAAAGCCGTGGGCTAGAGGTTTTGAGAATCCACTAGCTTAGATTGCTAGCTAGACAAGACATTGTTCTCCTTCTATGGGTTTATTGCGGTATTCACAGCAATCCGCCACTAGTGAAAGTGGATACATTGTGCGGGATGTGTACCCTGGGGTAAGAAAACGGAGAGAGTGAGACAATGTTCATTGGGGCTCGAATTCTGTTCGAAGATTCATGTTTGTGTTCTTATGTGTTGCGCTGTCTGGTGTAGGCAGAGACCTCAAATAGGCCAGTTTCCTGGTTAGCGAGTACCATCGAAGTATCTAAGACTTTCTAGAGTCTTCACATCTCCAGAATTAATTTTGAATCCGAAGAAACTTGACGACACAAACCGCCCACTCCCGTCAATTCAAAGACTACACCCCCCCTCCCAAGGATAACTTAACGATGATTGATTTTTGCATTATTATGAATTAGGCATGGACAGGTAAAATAATATTTGCCTATTTGTATCAAATTTATGGATACTTAATGAGTAAAGAATTCGACGTGCAGACTGTCAAAGTCTTTGGTGCAGCGGGAAACACTGCCTCGGCATATACGTACGGTGGCTTCAGCATTGAGATGAGCATTATCTTATCTGTCAACATGAATTAGTACTTTAATAAGTGGTGGCGCTATTATTACAGGTTCAGTTTTAGTTTATCGGCGGGAGAAGAATCCCCGTCTATACAGCAGTTAGACAGTGGAATAATTACAAAGAACTTAGTTCTGAAACGTACGTACGTTTATATTATAATTAAACCATCTCACAATCGGACAGGAGATTACAGTTATATATGCTATAGGATTATTAATTGTAATTTTAATGTAAAATTATTAGTTTATTGCAACCAATATTTGATATCAGTCGAAAAATGGTTACTTTTTGACTGTAGGCTTATATAATATCTATGTATTTCAATAAGTCTTATCGTTCTATCAGTAGCGTAATTATGGGCTTTAGCTACAAAATTTCAAGGCTGATCACCGAAGATGATTTCCCCGCATTCAGTCACCGTGAACGTTTATAATCTCATTATTGCATTGCTTCAAGAAAAGTGTCAATTTAAATAAGCAAACCACTCTAAATTAACAATTTATAAATAAATAAATAAATAAGAGCCTTTCATAACAAGTTACATAAAAGCACGAGAAGAATTTTCGAGTCCATGACAAAGAGGCGTTATTAGTGTTACGCATGATCTTTCAATTGTGCACTGTAAATTACAGTGATATGGGTACAAACGTAAACGGAGACATCGTTAAATTTTATTTGTATAATTTTCCTGTTAGTGACGTCCTACGTAAATCTCTTCCATCGGCATTACCAGTCATTTTTACTCAATCTGTAATGTTCATATCCAGAATGCAGGACAAAATCTTAACATAAAGATATTTAATACATTCTTCGAAAATGTGGCGAGTTTCGAATTTTTTTGTAGCAACATTAACAAATAAAAAATACATAACAGAGCAACGTAAAATTCGGTGATGTTCATTACAATCACATCAGTCTTTTAACGTCATTTCTTACAACCAAAAACACAAAAAGTAATTTCACAAAACTATTAACCATCTTTATATGATGATTTTGTTCTGAATTCTGGTGAATACGTATTTAATTTTCTTTGCTTTTGTTCTTAGACAAACCGCTTTACTAGAGAATAATAGAGCTGATGTGGTTTTATTTTCAACATTCACATTTTCGCCGAATAAATTACTATCAGCAGCATAGACTAGAAGGGAACATATTACTAAATTTTTAGATTAAATTAAAGCATTTGAAGAATGCTGAAGGCATCTTCACACCATCTATATTAACTTATTAGAATCATAAAAAAGGAACAAGGAGAGTGTCGTAGAACATATGATTGAGTTATGAAATGCACGCCCGAGGTCTGAAATTATACTAATTTCCTTTTGAAAAATGTTTTTTACTATTAATTACCCAATGGGACGACACGTAATGGTAAATTTGTCTGTTGCAATACTTACATTTAATACGACTCATTATTACAGGCCATCCACATACTTTGCGAGGAGTCATGATGCGCAACGAACGGAAATCTTTTCGTCGGAAGATGTTCCGAAGTAGCAAGGTTCATCAGAAGAAGAAGTCAGGAAACGAAAGGGAGGGACGCGATGTCCAGAATATCCACCGGAAAGAGACAGATGAGCAATGGTGCTGGTTGTCCGAAGAAATGGGCGACCAAGTTTGTTGGCGTCTGGACAGAAGACAGAGGCGGCTCAATTCTGAGCTGCTGAGAGCCGTAGAAGAGGAAGCCGTACAGAAGGTGGTTAGGTAAGTGTAAAGGAAAACCACAGTAACACTGCATGGGGCAAGGGCATGTGCAGCTCTTCGAGAGACTCGAGTAGGTACTATATTTTAGTTCTGCTTTTATTCATTTCAACGTGTAATCGAAATTTTAATACAACAAAATGTTAGTCAGACACTTGCAAACCCTACTTTCGATTGAAATATGTAACTAATAAGAACTAATACTTATCCAATAAGTACGACAGTACTGGTGTGACATTTAGCGTGAATGCAAGCGACGAGAAAGGCATACAGAGTTTTGTTGCGACAACCTGAAGACGCAGGCGAAGATAATTGAGAACACTGTAATGACATCTTGAGATCCTTAAAAGGCAGGAAATTTTAAGTACCTTCATTACTTGCTTCACAAGGACGACTCAACTCTATGGAGTTAAGTAGTAAGTACACAAATACACAAAACACGATTTGTAAGAAGTAACGTGGAAGTTTCGACGTAGACCTACCCGTGACTCTTGTGATGCAAAAATGTATAGTTAATCTGTTATTTATGGTACTTACAAAATACACACATGCACCTATGAAAATAACTCAGTTATTCCTACAAACAGTGTCACTTATTTTGCACGGATTCCCGGTTATTGTCTTGTACTGTATAAACATGTAACCTTAAAACACTACACGCACTTAAAATAAATAAGTTGTTACACATAATTCATGTAACATGTATATTAAATGGCTTTATCTTTACTTATAATTCATAATCCATACTATCGCCATGGTGGTATAGTTGAGGGTTTGGAATTGAAACTCGCGGAGATTTGAGGTCTTCTATGGCATGATAATAATTCAATGTGAACTGAAAACCGGTGGGCTTTTTCAGACGATAGTCACATGCAAGAGTGTTGAGATTGACGAGGCATGTAGCACGTATTCTTGCTGGAAAAATTTAAGTAAAGAATAGGATGTTATTAGAACGAATCTTTTGAAAAGAGGTTTTGGGAACATAACTACTATAAAGAACTGGGTTAAGTAGCGATGTTCTATGAAACTTTTGGCGTCAGGGGATTTCTTGAACAAGCGACAACTTATCGGCTGCCCTGAAATCTAGTACAGAAACATCAAAATAGGCCGTCTAAAGTCCATTAAGTCAACGTCATTAAAGGCAAGTAAGCAGCTTTGCATTTATTGGAAACATTCTATTTCCTGACTGAACCGCTCATTTGTCTGTTGAAAAGGAAGAAGATTTTTTGTATCAGTAATTGCTAAGGGCTACAAAAACAAAGTTCTGGAATTAAATCAAAATATATGCTTAATCTACGTACAATCTAATTACAGGCAAAAGACTGATTTTTATTTTCTCCAGCTGAGCGCTGGAAAAGAGCTCTACTGTCAACATTTTTGTCACCTTCTTCGGGAGGACTGTTTGGTTTTACTAAACCACGCAATGCAATTTCGTATATTTTTCATTGATAATCAGCAAAAAAAGAAAAAAATAACTGTTGTGTAGAGAGAAGGAACGTAAATAAACTTCATCTGTTAAAATCACGTTTTTTATAAGGGATAAGTACAAACGTCAAACGAAGTTGAGCTCTACAGCATTATTTTTGATACGGGTTTATTTGTTCTGCAGAATCGTGTAAAATAATTTTTCCATTACGTAAGTCAGAAATTTGTAAAAACGTCACATATGTTGAGGCAACGAATTAATTAAACCTGGCTGTGTTTGGTAGAAATGTCATGTAGTGAAATGGCTCGTAGGCTAAAGGTGAGTTGAAGACGGTGTTGACAGAAGCTTTGTACAATGTTGTAATTTTACGATATGATTAATTTTTGGGATATTTAACTATGCTGCACCAACTACAGAGATTAAAGGTTACACAGCATATGGATTTTATGTGTGTGTTTGTTTGTGTATATATAAAACAGAACAAAATATTAGTAATTAAAAATATGGAAACAAATACATTTTTGTAATACAGGCCTATATGTTTTACATTAATAGAGATTTGTTTATTTTGAATAAGCTGAAGAATTTCTCTCAACACAGCTTTAACTTTATTAACTGTAAAATTAAACTGCCTTATTATCTTGCTAATAAGTTACACTTGATATATTTGCAACTCGTGCATCTCGCGAATACCAATAAGAATATGTGAAAATTAACAAAATTATATTGAAATATAATTCAAATATACTTTCATTTTGTTGTTAGACGTGAACAAAACTTTATTCTTTCCTGGGCTGCATTAGAGATATGAGTTTTACGTCTCCTTGTTTGTTCAAAAAGTATTCTACAACAAACGTGTCTTTTTGTTTATTAATTTAACGATACTGTACCAGCTCATGGTTATTAATTATTCATTTACATAACTACGAATATTTAAACTGGTTAAATTATGAAGGGTCAAACGACAGGAATATTTATAACTAAAAACAACTGGTCGATGCATAATTTTTCTATCCCGCCAATTTTTGTGGAATTGATGAAAAGTACAACGACGTCCATAAGGGGCATATAGACTCCATATTCAGGGCTGAAGATGGAGGCAGTGCATTCCTCAGAAACAACGGTATCCACCCACAAGTCCAGACGGCGTCACAACCCAGAAGACCGTCATATACACCTTCACCGCCTTGGAAACCTTAAACCCCAGAAGTGTTAAGCACTGTACTACAACGTTTGATTAACAATTTAAATATTGTATAACACAATGAGAAATTATAAAATTAATAGGATTTTTTGTTTTGTGGTAGGAAGTGTCGCTGGGCATATAGCGCGCATGGATGGGACAAGAGGTGTGCACCGGGTACTGGTTGGGAAACCTGAAGGGAAGAGACCGCTGGGGAGACCTAGACGTAGATGGGGGATAATCTCAGGCGGGATCTATGGGAGATAGGAGCTGAAGGAAACTGGATTTTGTTGGCCCAGGACAGGGTTCGGTGAAGGGCTTTGGTTAATTCGGTGATGAACCTTCGGGTTCGGTAAGCCATCTAGTTAGTTAGTTAGTAGGAAGTGTCGCACTAATATTTTAAGACACTAGCCCAGAATGTACCTGAAGGTACTGAGGAAACCAGGAAGAAATCAAATGGGGGATAAGACTTAGGTGTTTCAAATATAAACAAGGAGAACCAACTTATACACAACAGCATAAATTTATATCCCACACAGCTGCCTAGAACGAGGTGCCAGTGCAAACGCAACCTGTGGGCCACTGCGAAACACGGCCTGCCACTTGGCGGCTTTCACTGGTAACTCTGACGTCCTCTCGCTACTCCTGAAGCGCGGAGCATCTCCCCGGAAGCTGGACCCACAGGGTCGGAGTCCTCTGCATCTGGCAGCTTGGTCGGGCAAACCCGCTTGTGTAAAGCTACTGCTGGACTGCGCATTGGATACGCTAAATACTAAAACAGGGCTGCAGGAAGTGGACGAGCAGGTGCATCGAGAAACACTGGACTCCTGGAGCCACGATCATGACAGCACCAAGAACCAGGTGAATGTTGTAGCAACTGCTTTGTTTAGTAGAAATTTGCTTCTGTTTATTGAGTTCTAGAAGGATGAACGGGAGATATGCGAGGAAATATTTAGGTGACATGAAATTTATAATAACTTAAATGTTATGCAGACTTACATTAAATTCCAACAAACTAGTTTTATTATAGATGGCTGTCTTCTGGGTTGCAGCGCCGTGTAGTCTGGTAGAAGTTTACCAGAGTTTCAGAGGCCCTTGCTGCCTCTATAGTAAGGGCGATGACTAACCGCCACTGAAAACAAGGGCCTCTGAAACGAATTTTCTGTGTTCAGTTGCCACAGCTAGAATCGGGCAGCACACCATTGCACGTAGCGTGTCAGAGACTTCACCTGGAATGCATCCAGGCACTCCTGACGGCTGGGGCAGATGTTGCTTTGAGAGACAACAATGGGATGACGCCTATTGATGTCACTGGAGAAAAATTGATTGGAGGGCTAGCACTACATGCAACAAAAATGTAAGATATCCCAGTACAGTCTTGTTTCTGACGCAAATGGTTTAGTTTAGAAACCTGGGAAATAAGTAGATGTGCACATTAAGAGAAGCGTCATTAATGGAAAACTCTTATAATGGAACGGCGAAGAAATCAGCTATATTATATTTCTTTTTGTAACTGACTGATAATTTTAAGGCTACACTAAAGATACAAACTATTAAAAATGTCAGTTACGGAAATGTGACCGCTGCGACACCTACATACTGAAATTAAATCTGATATTGCTCTGTTATTTCGTGTTCCTGTCAAACCACTGATTTATCAAAAATATCTTTTGCAGCTTCAGTTGACTGTCGAAACACATTTATATCTAATAAGTATGAGAAAACTATATGAATATAAAATTTAATAAATTATTCCCATCTCATATATGAACGGAAATAAGGCAGCAAATGAAAATTTATTAAGCCACGATCCAAGTGGACTACTTTTCACGGAAGTTATATCTGAGAGCTTGTAAGAATATTCTTAATCGTAACATAAAATTAAACACAACTTAACAAAAGAGTAGAAATAACTTCTTGACTTGTTCATAAGGGCCATTTCTGAATAAGGTTTGTTATATTTCAGATTTCCTGAAGTGTACAAAGTTCTTATGGACGCTGGAGCAGAGCTCTCGCCAGGTTCGCACTATATGGCTCGCACAACTGTAATGCACACAGCCGTGGCTTTGCAGTCCTTAGAGGCCATCACTTTGATAGCAAGGAATCCGGGATTTTCCTTTAGCTTAGACAGGAACGGCAATACCCCGATGCACCTTGCAGTGTCCCTCTGTCTACAGGCCCCTTTGAGAGTTTTAATTCAGAGTGCCACAGCTAGATCTGGCGAGACCAATACGAATGACGGGAGGAAATTAGTTGACCCTGATCTCGCATCCCTTGGTATGAAAGACATCAAGGGGAACTCGCCTCTTCATGCAGCTGTAACAAGTCAATGGAGAACAGGAGTCGGAATTCTACTGGAGGCAGGAGCTGACACTTGCGAGAGGAACTCTAACGGGGCTACGGCAGTGCACTTGGCGGCAGAGTCTGGAAACTCTGATATACTGGAAGAGATTCTCAATATTCATGAAAGCAAATCTGTAAGAATTATTCAATGTCGTCCTCTTCCTCTTAGTCGATATATCTGCTTAGTGCCGAAATGTCTGAAGAAACATTCCATGTGTGAGAGAGTCAACATGGCCGATCGCTTAAAAATTTAAAACGAAAGTTTACAGTCCTGAGAAATTCATATCTTCAATAACGTGTGTGAGCACAAAGTAAGAACCTTTTTTGTTATAAGCGAAGGGTAATGCAATTACTATTACTCCTTTTGTACGATGCTATAAAATTACTGGATAAGCTTCGTAGTAAAAAAAAAAGTATAAAATACGTAGGCCGACGTTCTATTTACTTTCGGTTTATGTAACAACGCTGTCAGTAGCTCAGACCATATGGTGTTAAGTAATGAAACTATTAATGAATAATATATTTGAAATTAAAGCAATGTTAATTTCAACATGTAACAATGCGTCACACAGTACGCGGGAATATGTCTGTAACTACACCGCGAAATTTCGCCACGCGATTGTTAGCAGTTCGGATGAATTTGGATCGGGAACTCAGATGAAAAGACATAGGAGGCCATGCAACTGGTCTTCCACGCCCAATCCACGTTATGCCCGTAACATTTGCTCCATAATGCGGAGGTGCTGTGTCTGGCGTAACCTTAGCAGCTGTCGCATCACTGTGAATACGCCTTCAAGCAGCTCAAGCAGAAAATGGACGTGTATCCAGCATCCAACCGATGTGGGAATTCAATTCTGTCCCACGTTACACCGCCCTACATGTTGACATTCAAGTATTAATGGGGTTCCATTCCGCGTGTATGGCGAAACAACTAATTAGGATATTGGGTATGATTTGAGGTGTTCACGGCGGCGAGCATGAAGATTTCTGTCTTCTGGGTTGTTGCTCTGTGTAGTCTGGTCGATGTTTACCAACGTTTCAGAGGTCATACTGCCTCCGTCATCACAGAGCAACAACCCAGAAGACAGAAATATTCAATTAGGATATTCTTTTCGCACATGCCAATATAGGATATGTTAAACACAAACAATCACTTGTATTTTGAACGTAAAAATTGTTTCAGGTGATAGGTTCTCCAGATAACAAAGAAGAGACGCCGCTTTTCCGAGCTGTAATGAGCGAAAGCGTAGAATGTGTGAGGCTGCTTCTTGATGCAGGTGCCTGCATGAGGCACACACTGAAGGACGCTACGACTGTTCTCCACCGAGCAGCGACGTTCAACAGTCCTGCGGTACTAGAAGAACTCACCAGGCGTGACAGGAGTTCCAGAACTACGTTGATAAACCAAAGGGAATCACGAGGAATGACCCCACTGCACGTGGCTTGTCTTGCCGGTAGCACAACCTGTGTCAAGTTCCTGCTGTCGGCGGGGTGTGACATCAGCATGAAAACGAATATCGAGAGTCATTCCGAATGTACGGTCTTACATCTGGCATCCTTAGAAGGCCATTTCAAAGTTGTGGAAATAATTTTGGAACACTACAGGGGAAAAGAACTAATCGAAGCCAGGGACAGTCACGGCTGCACGCCGTTGCACTTGGCTTGTCAATACGGCCGGCGAGAATGTATCCGGAAACTGTTATTGTCTGGCGCCGATTTATCAGCAAAAACCAACAAAAAGAGAACTACTGCAATCAGTTTGTTGTTCAGCAAAGTGTACCAACCAATTGCGTTCCTGGAAGAAATTCTAGATTCGCACATAAAAGTCAATAATTTGCCTTTGAACGATCCTCAGTGTGTTATCACTATAGACTACGGGCTTTTGGTTCCTCGTGTTAAGTGCAACAAAGAAATGAAAGTGCTGGATGCACTGTTTGACACTGGTACCAACTGCAACCAGGAGTGTCTAGTCCTGCACCCTGTTGTCGAGAGCTTCTTGTTTCTGAAATGGCAGAGCTGGAGGAGATGGTTTTACCATTCATTTGTAACGTACGTTGTCTTCTTGCTTTGCTTCAGCGTGCTTGTGATTTCAATGTACCATTTGGCGGATAATGGTCTTCATATTCCGCATGCAATTTCCGACGACTACATCAGACCTACGATTCTAGTTACGTTGATTTGGCTTATTGCTGTGGTAAGTATACTCCGATAAGAAATGTTCACAGTTATTAAAAAAGTAAAGTAACTTAGGATTTCAAAGTAATATATGATGTAGGATAGACCTATTACATGTATGCTAGTCAGAACTATCGTCGCTTAATCAATTACAGAGGTAATCCCCCGTTCAAGATACGTTAAGAAGTTATCACGATACAAAAGTAAGTATTCGTGCCCTAACAGGAATTGTTTTATGCGGGATCTAAAATTTTCTCATTCAACTTAGCATTTGTATAGTACAGAATCCATAACATGCATTTTAGTCTTGTATTTGAGCAATAGCCTATCGCTTTAGGCGTGTTCGCAAAAATCACTCCTTCCCTCAGTCTGTTTGCACGCGAGTAGACTGAAGAATAGTTAAAAAAAATTCTCACGAAATTTCTTATTGGGGAATTTTACGAAAAATTGTCAAGCGATTTCAGTTTCATTGAGAACGGACAATCTCAACAACCACTGTACACGAGAACATTTTCCAGATGCATTTTCCTTTTACTTAAAAGCATTAACAAACACATCTTTGTAATTTAGACACGTGTTTTCTTTGAAACAGGAACTGAATTTCTAAACGTTTAATGTAGACTAGCTTTGCATTTTAATAATTATTCAAGTAATCATTCCAGCTGCTAGAAATATTGTGGGAATATACCAGTAAATTATTTGTTACACGTAGAAAGTTCAGCAGGATATCATTCTTTTTATTAGCATTAACATTGCCGTATGTAAGTGTACTAAAACGAATTTATAACATTGTAGCTACGTATTGAAATTTGAGATCAAGCATGTATATCCTCTTTTGAAACATATTAGCTTGATCTTTAAAAATATTACCTTCATTTTTTAATTCCTCTATATTGAATATTTAAAACTACAGCGCTCTGTCAATATTAAATAAATTCTGGAAACATATGAGATGAGTTGTCGATTATGGTTTCTGGGTTATTACGCCGCGTAAACTTGTAGGTACATACGAACGTTAAGGAGGAACATATATTTTTATAATATACTCATTATACGAGTCATATTTTGATTCGTAGATGGAAAAGTTGTTCCTAAAATTGCTAAATGCAATGTGAGAAATATCAAGATATATTACACGCAACAAAGCGAATGAAATTATGAAACATATCTATATATAACTTGCTACGATGAAATTAATATAAATGAATTCTTGTTACTCCTGTACTAGAATTTTGATGTGTTACTGATGCTTGTTTCTAAGGAACTGGAATCGGCCTATCGACTGCCAAAGTATTACTTTATGGACTTAGATTCGTGGTTGAAGTGGAGCAGCTACATACTGGCTTCCGTAGTGACGATGATGAAGGGAAGAGACGAGTGGAACCGATTTGTGGCCACACTGGCAATCCTCCTCTCATGGGCCGAGTTGATGTTTCAGGTGTCCAGGAACCCAAACTGGGGTTACTACATTAATATGTTTTCCAAAGTAGCACTTAATGTCCTGAAGGTTAGTAAATACACTCGATTCTTCTACTATGAGATTTCTGCGTGCACGGAATTCCTCTTAAATGGAACAAGAAGGAAAGTGACATTTAGGTGAAGACACAACTTTCTCCACCGGAATGGATGAAGTAAAGTTACCACTGGGGTTCAAAGAGTTAAATAAGCATTTATTTTAATTTTGTCATATGTATATATAGCCTTAGTTAATGTTTTAAATTCCAGCATGAAACACCCATAGTTACTCCCTTCTGCAAATGAGTATTCGAAAACTGTCCGGCCCTGGGCTCTATTCGTTACATGGATGTGGGAAGGAACATGAAATGCATATATAATTGTTGTGAGGAAATTTGAAAAACCACCAACACTTTGATGACGAAAGAGAGACATCGGATAGTATTAAAATTATAAAAGTAAATGAGAATGGGTGGAAATGGCTCAGAACTGTGTTCATTGAAGGATATTAAAGTTGCGTTCACTTGGGTTTCTGTTACCTGACAGCGAGGTGGCTGTTACTAAGAAATACATCTATGATTATTATCTGGATTATCATTACCCGTTAGTTACTTATGCATTTACAATTACATGCTCCATCCAAAATTAATTTTATGGTAAATTTTCATAATTGTTTAAGGTTCTTCTCACCTTCATCTTCCTCATAATTGGCTTCGCTCTGGCGTTTATGGTGCAGTTCAAATCCCAGCCGCCATTCGAAACACCGTGGGAAGCTTTTGTGAAGACTACAGTTATGATGACCAGTGAATTCGAATATTCAAGCATATTCATAAACAACGAAAATATCGCATTTCCCATATTTGGAAGAATATTGTTCTTGATTTTTATAGTTATGGTGGGCATTGTTCTTATGAATCTGTTGGTAGGTTTAGCTGTCAGCGACATAAATTCCTTGGAGACTCAAGGAAAAATGAACCGCCTGAGAAAACAGGCGGATTTTCTCAGAGTAATTCAACCTACATATCTGGACCTGTGGTATATGCCGAAATGGATGAAGAGAAGAATATGCCGTTCGAGAAAAGTACAGCAACCCATACAGATACGTCCCGGTACTCCGCTAAGTAGTGAACAGCTGGTCCTGCCGAGACGAATTGTGGATGCCGTCATTGCCAGAGCTGAGGCACATAGGAAAACTGAGGAAATATATACGATACAAAATGTATGCAAGAAACTGAACGAATTAGTCACTCTCTTCAGCAAATCTCCCACTGATGTTATTTCAGAAAGCCATCAGATATATTTGCAACAAATAAAGGGACAGGTCGACGCGTATAAAGACGTCTATGAGAAATCGAAGCATGAGTGTGAAAAACTGACGGCGAGAAAACTGGACAAAATCCAGCTACAGCTGACAGCCATCATGACTAGTGTAAAAGAATTTAAGGAGCTGTTGCCACAGGAAATTAGTGTGCAAGTTCAATAAAGTACAATATCCTCAAATATATGGAAACTCCTTCTATACATGCTCTGGAGGTGGAACTATGAATCAAAATATTATAATCAGAGAAAAAACATAAAGAATGAAAGCGAAAAGTCTCCAAATTTATGAAACTATCTAACTAGCTACGTCATTTCATTTCTCACCCTACATGAAAATTGCAGATTGAGGAAGTTTGAGGACTCCTGTAGAGATCTTAATACAGAGAAAGTAATAAGACGATGGAAATAATTACAGAACAAGGAATTTTATAAATATTATTCTTCATAATATTACTGGGATTATCAAATAAAGGAAGATGAGATGGGCGGTACAGGTAGCACGTATGCAATATTTTAGCAAGAGACCACAAAAGGAAGGACACATTGAGAGTCCTCGGCGTAGATGGTAGGAAAATATTAAAGTCAATATTCTCAAGTAAATAGGATGTGAAAGTTTGGATTAAATTTAACTTCCTCAAGATAGAATCTACTGGACAGCACCTCGCAACACACTAATGGATCTATATTTTGCATAAACGATACGTAGTATCTAATCAGCTGATTACTATCAGCTTTTTGGGAAGGACTGTGCTCCGCAAAATTCGTATAATTGGAGAGAAAAGTGTTTTGACATGACTATACAGCTCAAAAGCTTTGATTACCGCTTTTGTAACTATGAAATAACATATCAAGGGTCGATTAATATTTTCGATCTGGTTTAGACAGCTGCCTATCACATACATAATCAATCTACACACAGAGTTTTCGAGTAATACAGCTCTCTACTTTCCCATCTCATATTTGTTTATCAGGCAAAGGTACAAGACTATCTTCGGGCCAAAGCCTATGGAATATGAATTTAAATTGAACATTGTTCAATACATTACTTTGTCATAGGTTGAAGTTTCCATGTTTCTATTACCACTATTATATCAGCATGTTTATATGAGTCACAGTACACAGAGAAGCAAAACAGAGACACGTATATGGAAAGGTCAAACTGAACAAATAGTAGCAAAAGTCAGTGAAATTTAGTTCGGTTATGGAAGAATCACAAAACACGTAATATGCACTGGTCAGTACACGTAATATTTATTCACGAAAATTGATAATTGTTGATATTAAAACCAGATTCCAAAATCAGAAGTTTATGAGCAATGTGCTATTACTGTATGTTCATTAACATAACTGATTGCATGCATGCATCACAGACATTCTTGCATATGTAATTTCTGTTCTGCTATTCAATACATTCTCTGCATATTATAAAACCTAGAAGTTTATTATAATTTTCGAGGAGCCTACCACTTGGCCTAACTTAAGCCAGTTCAATCCTGTTAACGTCTTAATCTCCTACTTATTTAAGATGTACATTAATATTATTCTACCATTTTAATCTCTCTTTCAAATTGTCTCTTTCCTTCACGGTTCTCGACTAAAATTTTGTACGTGTTTGTAATATCCCTCATGTGATTTTCAGTTTCGTAACGGTACTCATTCTAATAAATGAAACTGTTTCAAATTTAATATTATAACAATTTAATCAAACATGCATAAAAATTATGCATTACAAACAACTGAAATACGGCTACAAAGTGGATTTTCATGGTTGTTTCAGAATAAATCGTAATGAGAATACACAAAAGAACTCTGCCCATGTCTACAGCGGACATGCGGACATGAATCTACGAACCCAGAACTAGAACGGATTGATACAATGCACGCGCTGGACCGCGATCCCTCTGTAAATCTATTGCTAATATAGTTCCTGCTCGTCAATTTTCCAGGGATCAAAACATAAAGCAAGAGTAGAATACTAATGATGCTACAGGGGACAATGGCTGTCTTGTTGGACATGAACAGAAAATGTACGCGGTCGCTTTAGCTAGAAGTTTAACTAGTTTTAAATTTAATTACAGACATGCTACGACCAGTGCTGTAGGCGAAGTACGTCTATTACAGAAACTTAGGAACAGAAAATGACGGCTGTTTTAATGCTGTTTTATGACTTTTTTTTGAGCAGAAGCACAATGTTTCATCCTTGATAACGTACAGCATTTTCACGACTGCCTAAACTTCAATACCTCGCCAGGGGAGACATTTCATTCCACGTTGTACCCAATCAGTACAGAGACAAGTGAGGAATGACCAGACGCACTATATTCTTGTGTTCGTGTTCTTGAAGAGACTTCTACTATATTGCAATCGGTTCGAAAAGTTTCATGCACATAAATTAAATACACTTTGTAACCAATAAAACAACACAATGGCCTAATGAAGGCAAAACTATGCTGCAATGCGTAGCAGGCAAAGTATATATTGTTTTGCAATAGAAGTCAATTATATCAATAAGCAATGCATAAAGCAGGAATGCTCCAATACACGTAAATATTTCACAAGTCACTTTAAAAGAAATTTACCAGAATGCTTGAAGAAATGTGGAAATTATATTTATAAATTTGTACTTATTTAACTACATTATCAGTAGCTCAAACTAAAGATAATAAGTTATTAATGTATTGAAAAGACCGTGGAAGGAAGCGGTCGTGGCCTAATTTATGGTACCATTCCTACATTTTCCTGGGGGGACTAAGAACAACTACGAAATATCTAAGATATGATAGCCGGTCTTTGGTGCGAGATGTGAACCAGAGATCTACTAATGTAAAAGAGAAGTGCTAACCACTAGTTCGATGTATGAGATTTTATCAATTCATGGGTGACAGCTACTCCTCCCTTTCTGGAGACCTGTACCAATTTTATGAATATGGGAAAGACGTATCACAATCACAGTGTAGACGTTTCTGTAAAGTTTAACGATGCAGAGGTTGGTAGTGGTAATTTTCCTAAGCGACGGCTGCATTTATATTTCAGTTAATTCAGACAGAAGACGGTCTAATGTAATGAAGTCAGTGTCGTAGGTTAAAATATGGCTTTTGTAGAAGGCAACTCTCTACGTTGATATATGGACACCCTCACTCACTTGAATATTTACAACTTTGATGCCAATATATAAAAATAAATACGTGACATAAGAAAAACATTATTTAACACCTGAAATACTGAAAGAGTTCCAATGTTTCAACAAAACGAAATAAAATCTCCAAAGCAACTTCTGTGTAAAAAGCCTGCGCCAAATTTAAGTAAAATCCGTCAACTAAAGTGCGCGATGAAGATGGCTGTCTTCTGGATTGTGGCATCGTGTAGTCTGGTAGAAGTTCGCCAGCGTTTTATAGGTCTTTACTGCCACCATCATCAGGGCCATGATTTGTACCAGACTACACGACTCTACAACCCAGAAGACAGCCATTTTTGTATTCACCACCACTGAGAACCTCAAATAATATAAGTGGGTGATAAATAATACACAGATACAACAGCCTATTACGCACTGCCTTCATCTAGTAAAATCTAATGTTTCTGCTGATCTGTTTCTTAAAATATCAGCAGCTGCTGAATAACTGCACCTTCGTTTCGATTAAATGGCAAGTTGGAAGGGAATAGGATAATGTTATGGTCAATTTCAAGGCCACATCCCATAATTCGTCTGAAACGATTGAGAGTAAACATAGAGAATATTGGTTAAGATACTCAATACCTTGTTCAGGGTTCGAAACACAAGTCACCAACATCAGAACACAGATATCCTGAAATGTTACTTAGCGTGATTTTCAGTAGTCAGACTTTCAGCCCAAAGTTTATAAAATGTCACATAATATGTAGCAAGAAATAAATATGACCAAACATTTTTACTTTCAATGTTTCTAGAAGTGTAATAATAAATGGTCTATACGAGTATGCTCAGTTTTGTAGGCTGTATGCGGCAGCCCATGAAGAGTCTTCTTAGAAATCACGTGATCTAAAATATGAACAGTGTGTAACAACGTATCTGTTCCCGGAACTAAGACGTGTATTGGCACATACTGAATTGTCTTCGCTTCCTCCTGCCTTTCCATAATATCTGCGATAAGACACTAAATATCGCATGAACAGTAATAACAGTACATGCCAGTCGCCAAGAATGTGTGATACTGGGATCATTTCTGCAGCAACCAGAGCCGGAGGAAATGTCTAGCACCGATTTAACCATTTGCGGCACAACGGTAATTTTATGCACAACCTACTTTTACATTCAATAACCCTGCTTTTTGCTACAGAGGGTATTTATGATCGCCTGTCTGTACCCATATTTCATCTCCGAAGGTAATAAAGGAAGGTATAATGACCTTAACGGAATATTATGTGCTCTAATATTTACTACGCTCATTCACAAGGTAAAAATAATGTACCCATCTACTATTATTTTTGTTTTACCTATCTATGCATTATTTAACGAAGCTGTCAGCAAAAAATAGCTTGTTAAACAATCTTCTACGCCTTGTGTTTACTAAGATACTAAATACGGCGCACAATATAAAGCGATCTATATTTACCAATATATCAACGGGAGATAACCATATTATATTTAATGCATAAAGCGATTTACTTGCTATTTACAAGAATCGTCAGTACGCGGCGCCACGGCGGTGAATGTAGCATGACGCACGTATGAGCCGCCTCCCATGCTGGTCTGGGCAATCGATAGGATGTGGGTTCAGTCCCACCTGACATGACGCAACAGTCGTAATGTGTTAGGCACCTCGTGTGTACAATTCGAAATATACTAAATGGTGGGAGGGGTCAGTTTGATGTTAATTTGCGATAAGGATTGAAGCAATATTTTACAAATGTACGTTAGTGGAGGAGTGAATGATCGATGGTTCCGTATGAAGACTGCAGTTCGTTTCAAGTCTTGATTATCAGGCTATAACGTTTCACCAATAGCGGTGTATAGCAATATCTTCATTCTATAATTCAGTTATTATGCAGAAGAATAATGCGAAGAACACATTACGTTTATGACAAATTACAATTACTGTAACAGAGTAATGAGATATTCTATTTTTTATATTATCCTTTGTTTTGTCACAGGTAATTTGTGTCAGAAAGTTACAAACGGAATGTTCATTAACAAGTTTTCTTAATCCTTCAGGAGCTAAATTTAATCTAAATAATATTTAAAATTTTAGTTCGTACGTCATAGAAGACAAAACACTTCTCCGTTATAAAGACCAACTGGTTAGTGCTTTTAAGAAAATTAATATCTGTACAATATGAGGATCATATGACACTCAAAAATATTTTATGTCGAAAACATTTACTGAACGTTTTAGCGTGCGGTAAATGGCATTAAAGGGTCAACTGGAGCCCGATTTGTAGGAAACGGAATAACAAACATTTATTTCAACTAGTACCTAAAAATTACAAACTCAGTACTTTAAAATTGGTTTTGCTTCTAGCAGCATCATATTCCGTAACCAAGCAGCCAAGCTTTTTTTTTTTTTTGCAAACCTGGAAATTGGAGTTGATACTGATATTTACATTTAGCCAATAAAGTTTTCTGGAGAGATCATCCTCGTCGATATAGAGTAGAATTCAAACATTTCGGAGACTGACAGTCCGTCTGAATCATCAGGAACACATGACATAAGTGAAACACACTGGTATATATATACATGTCATCATTTCGGATCCGGTAAACAGCGTACAGCATTTCAAAAGCAAACCTACAGAAATCATGTAATACGGTTCAAAAATAAAACCAGAAGCAGGTCCGCCCCATGAAACAGATTTTCCATCTTCCCTTGTGACACTTTAATCAAGATCATACTTGTTGCTAGGCCGCTGCTCATGCCACTTGCGCTAAAGCTGATTAGGTGAGAATATGGTGTAGTCACGAGCTAAACGTGTGTTCATTTCCTGGCATCGAAGTCATAAGCTGCTGTTCGCGAAGCATTGGGATGATAAAAATTTATGAATTGATCGGTGGCAAGAATTGCAAGAAGCAATTTGTTTATTGTGTAAGATTTGAGGTTTTCACAGCGGTGAGTATGAAGATTTCTGTCTTTAGGGTTGTTTCGCTGTGTAGACTGGTCGATGTATGACCTCTGAAACGTTGGTAAACATCGACCAGACTACACAGCGCAACAACCCAGAAGACAGAAATCTTCATACTAAGAATCGTCCTGATGACGGAGGCAGTATGACCTCTGAAACGTCGGTAAACATCGACCAGACTACACAGCGCAACAACCCAGAAGACAGAAATCTTCATACTAAGAATCGCCCTGATGACGGAGGCAGTATGACCTCTGAAACGTCGGTAAACATCGACCAGACTACACAGCGCAACAACCCAGAAGACAGAAATCTTCATACTAAGAATCGTCCTGATGACGGAGGCAGTATGACCTCTGAAACGTTGGTAAACATCTACCAGACTACACAGCGCAACAACCCAGAAGACAGAAATCTTCATACTAAGAATCGTCCTGATGACGGAGGCAGTATGACCTCTGAAACGTTGGTAAACATCTACCAGACTACACAGCGCAACAACCCAGAAGACAGAAATCTTCATACTAAGAATCGCCCTGATGACGGAGGCAGTATGACCTCTGAAACGTCGGTAAACATCGACCAGACTACACAGCGCAACAACCCAGAAGACAGAAATCTTCATACTAAGAATCGCCCTGATGACGGAGGCAGTATGACCTCTGAAACGTTGGTTAACATCGACCAGACTACACAGCGCAACAACCCAGAAGACAGAAATCTTCATACTAAGAATCGCCCTGATGACGGAGGCAGTGTGACCTCTGAAACGTTGGTTAACATCGACCAGACTACACAGCGCAACAACCCAGAAGACAGAAATCTTCATACTAAGAATCGCCCTGATGACGGAGGCAGTATGACCTCTGAAACGTTGGTTAACATCGACCAGACTACACAGCGCAACAACCCAGAAGACAGAAATCTTCATACTAAGAATCGCCCTGATGACGGAGGCAGTATGACCTCTGAAACGTTGGTTAACATCGACCAGACTACACAGCGCTACAACCCAGAAGACAGAAATCTTCATACTAAGAATCGCCCTGATGACGGAGGCAGTGTGACCTCTGAAACGTTGGTTAACATCGACCAGACTACACAGCGCAACAACCCAGAAGACAGAAATCTTCATACTAAGAATCGCCCTGATGACGGAGGCAGTATGACCTCTGAAACGTTGGTTAACATCGACCAGACTACACAGCGCAACAACCCAGAAGACAGAAATCTTCATACTAAGAATCGCCCTGATGACGGAGGCAGTATGACCTCTGAAACGTCGGTAAACATCGACCAGACTACACAGCGCAACAACCCAGAAGACAGAAATCTTCATACTAAGAATCGCCCTGATGACGGAGGCAGTATGACCTCTGAAACGTTGGTTAACATCGACCAGACTACACAGCGCAACAACCCAAAAGACAGAAATCTTCATACTAAGAATCGTCCTGATGACGGAGGCAGTATGACCTCTGAAACGTTGGTAAACATCGACCAGACTACACAGCGCAACAACCCAGAAGACAGAAATCTTCAATTTGCTTATTTTCTCCTTGAATGCGATTTTAGCTTGTTATTGTTTTGATTGCCTTGGCTTCATAATTTTTCCGAAGGATTTATTAATAGTTATTTCTATATGTTGACGAAAAGATAGGAACACAGTTATTTGCCTCTTGTTTACTTGTAGAGAACTCTCCATACTAGTAATAATGAACTCAAGGGTTCGAGAATGTGAAACAGCATATGCACAGAACAGTGTACTAATCGTTTCGGGCCAGTGAACTATGAAGTGTTTGATCACCTCTCAGAAAATGTCACCAGTATTCAATGAAACAGCATGTCGTGCGTGCTAAATTCAGTTTCCTTATAAACACAATCCCTTTGTCAACTTAGCACTGACGAATGCGAAGAGTAATTGAAATTGCAGTAACTCAATCACACAGTTTACAAACACATCTGCTCTAGAATATGTGAGAAATAAAAAAAGTTAATCCCTCTAATTTATTTTCCTCAAATTGTTTTCCTCCTATTAAGGGCAATGGTTTTTTAACGCAATTACAGAACACGTTAACGAATCTGTTCCCAGAAGAGCAAATTCCTCTAAAATTGGTGATTGTTATAGAAATATTTCGGAGTTAAAAGAGAGACAAGGATAAATACACAGTGGTTTAGTAAGATATGTGGTATTAACAACACGGTAGCAGAACACTAAGGTTTAAAACACTGTTATTCATATCCCATCCTCAGCATCTACAAACTCTATATCCATTCTAATGTTATCCTCTCATCTATTTCTGCAAGTAGACTTCTTTCCAAGAGGATTTACTGCAAGAATTCGGCATGAATTCCTCGTCTCTCGCATCTAATATCCCAGTCTGTTCAGTTACTTCAGCAATTTGTTTTCAAGGTCATCGTTTATTCTCTTCACTCACAGTACGAGACCGCGTCTGAAACCCTGTAAAAACTGATAATATATTGATTTGAATATTCTGATCTACAGATTTTTTAAAAGTGGAAGATGTGATAATAACCAACCAAGGAACTAGACGGCCCACGAAACCCGAAGGTTCATTACCGGTCCCTGTCCTGGGCCAACAAAATTAGTCTCCTTCAACTCCTGTCTCCCATAGATCCTGCCTGATATTATCCTACCATCTACGTCTAAGAAGATATGATGATACTTTTCGAAATTAATGAAAATCACAAATTCTAAAATAGATTATTCTCAGACAGAACCACAAAATATCTAACATTACGTATAGTTGTAACACCTAATGCATAAATACTATTACATCATTGTTTTCTTTTCAGAATCAGAAATCTAATATTATTTTAAGGACATAAAGGTTATGAGATCGTATCTTGATTACAGATAGTATCGCTTTCATCTCACAAGACTGTATAATGCTGGTAGATATATAAAAGAAACACGAAAGTGGCCTCCAAGGGCATAACAATGAAACCACATTTAATGAAAATCGACCCACTGGTTAAAATACCATTAGTGATAATCTATGCAGACACAAGCACTGCGATTCGGTAGGCACATCTTCACCAGTAATTATGTGCACAGAAAAAAGAGACGACAGAGTTAGGTAAGATTAGGTTAGGTTAGGATTAGTTAGGTTAGGTTAGATAGGGTTTCTTAGGTTAGGTTAAAGAGGGTTGTGTTGTTTTACGATGGGTTGAGTTGTGTCCTTGAGAATTTCTAGTGTTCATGAGGTAGTTTCGGGGTTTCCTGGAGAAGCAACAACTTTAACCAACTAATCTTCATAATAGTCAAATTATGTTCTTTGTTTGCGATATGGACTTGAGACTAAACATTTTATTTAGACGATCTTCGGCTTCAAAGCATTGATAGTATTTTTGGATTTCTCGTGAATTTTAGCTAATATTACTAGTTTATATTAATGACAGGACGTCGTTCAGTTTTCGAACACACGTTTGGACTGATCGAATTTGCACTTATTTGACATCTGAAGAAATCGAAAAAATCAAGGAACTGTTACACATTCTCTTAATTTCCTTGTATACTGTTGATAAATATATTTGATTCGGCTGGTGATACTAAAATTTGTTTTTTATTTCTTCGGTTTCAGAGCGTAAAGCTGGTAGCGTACAGTTGGCTTTCACTAATAAACAAACCTATAAATATGTTATAGATAGAAATGTCAGGATTTTACACGTGTTCATTGCCAGTGTGGGTCTTGTTCAGGGCGATGGTACCGTATAGATGTTGGCTGTAACCTATTACCGACGTTTCGGGACTTCCGCTCTCTCCATCTTCAAGACAGGAAGTTATGTCCAAACATGTATATTTAGATCCATATACAATGTAGCCCGTTTAAAGTCAACGAAACACCCGTATAACTTAAGTGTTTATATTCAGTTAAATCAACGGCTATCAAAGAGATCTAAACATATATGTAAAGTTCATTTACCCTTTTAAAATGAAGTGACCCTTAAAATGAACGACGCTAAACCAAAACAAAAATAGCTAGACGAGATATACCCAGTTCCAGACGTATTGGCCCCATACTTTTAACGATGTTCTTGTGGACATAGCGCAATTCAGTTGCATTTAGAAATAAATTCAGACATAATTTTGGTAACTTTATTATTCGTAGCGCTGCAGATCTGACAACTGGCGCAATACCGTTGAAATGTTACGGGATAACAATTGCTTTCAACACGTTGCATGTTCGAAAGTAATTTCTCCGTAGACAGCTAAAAGTTTTCCTATAGGCCTGTGCAATCTATATTCCGTAAATTACAAATCCATCAGAGCAAAATCCTTTGTACCATTCACAGTTTATATCCATTTTAATGGCCCAGAGGCAAAAATACATTACACAACACTTGCTGTAAACTGTCGACATGTTTACATACAGTGAACTGCTTGGATATATTTCTATTGTTTTTTTTTCCTGAAATATTGGGAACTTATCTATTTTGTAATTATAAACTAAGTTCCTTGTACTCGAACCTGTAACCATAACAACTGTAGTTTAAAACCTATCAGTCGCCCTCTGTGCCAACATTGTAATGGCGAAGTAACGTGTTATCAAGGCTATTGAGAATTATAATTTATAACAACTTAGTTACTATGTTCGGGTAATTTAAGCATATCTTTACCTTATCAACGTATGCTTGTGCTATAAATTATGTTGGTATATGTGCTGCTAGTCGGTCTCTTTGACAGTGCTATCTAGAGTGCTTGTCTTGACCATTTGGACACTGGGATCGTGGGTTCGGATGCCACTTGAGGTATGGATGTTTGTCTTCGTGTTTCTATGTTGACAGGAATACTACCAACTACTCTAAGAACTATGGAATTACAGGAAAATAAATTCGGCGGTAATAATAAATACGGTACCTATTTCTTTAACGTTAGAAATAAATGAGAGGGAATGTTCATAAATGTCTTGTGCACACAGTATAAATTACTGTAAGATGGTTGTCTTCTGGACTGTAATATTATAGTCTTGTAGAAGATTTTAATAACATTTGTAGATCGCTCGATTTTAACGACAACTTTACATAAAAATGTCATCTTGATCTACTGTTATTAACCAAAAGGTCTTTGTAATGGCGACAATATGAGTTTTCTTTACTGCAGGAACTGAATTTTATGATTACCATGACGACAGACCAAGATTACGCGACCACCGTCTCAGTAGTCATACACTTAAGATTTTTAGTCTATTACGTTAACGTGGTTCTAATTATGTATACATCTCATCTTCGATTTGTAGTAACGTATGACTCCCATGCCTGGGGCTACGCTGCTGATATGCTTGAAGTAAGTTACAGAGATTTAAAAATAAATTCCTTACGTTAATAACAATGTTATTAACGGACGGTGAAAAAATTCATTAATGAAATCCGCGAGAAATAATAGCGACTGCGATGTCTCTACACGAGATAACCACCACGCATGACGACATTGCACAATGAATGAACAGGCCTCCAATTACAGCAAACCCAATATAATTAAAAAAAATTATTTGTTGGTTACAGAAGCACCTGTTTATTTTTAAGTAGTACATTAATAAATATCGTAGACATGAAACTGGATCAAACTTTCTACTCTCCCTCCTATAAATAATATATACTAAGGGCTAACTGAATGTTACGACCAGACAAATTTCTGAGGACCCAGTCCATGGGCTGTCGTATAGACCAATCCCCTACCCTAAATCAAATCAAGACAACTTGTCAAGCGGAGACGACCAGGATATAAGATGCACTATGACTGGACTAGCAACAAACTTTCTGTACAAAACTAGCAAAAAGGGAAAGCTGTTATGAAATTAGTTTACTTCCTCTGAAACCCAGTTCATTAGGTTTTCACAGCGGTGAGTATGAAGATTTCTGTCTTCTGGGTTGTTGCGCTGTGTAGTCTGGTCAATGTTAACCAACGGTGACCAGACTACACAGCGCAACAACCCAGAAGACAGAAATCCAGTTCATTATCCATTCGAAGGAATACACGTGGAATAAATATGCGAAAATTCAGTAGTTACAAAACTGTGTAAAGTTAAAACGAAGCAACAGGAAAATGCAAGATCTATTTCTGAAGTTCATATGTAAGAATGACAGTACGCAGGTGTGAAAGTTCTGCGATCAGCCCTTCTTCATTTAATTCCCCCACCCCAGACCATCTATTCTGCTGAAGGCACTTGTTTATCCGTCTAACCTGTTTATAAACCATAAAGAATTACCATTCACGAACTGAATATGAGGAAGCAATAACAGCGAACTTGCCGGAATTATTAAGCTATGGTTATATTTGATATCTAACACGAGTATTGATAGAAACTAATTCGGATTTAGCGGACAAATATACTTTTGATCGTAAGGTACAAAGCTGGTGGCATGCTATCACAGTTTAGTCTGCGTTTCACAACCAGCTGTGTGACGCAACAATGATTTATCACACGCTAACAAACAACAGCTGCTGACGTCACCTTGTCACTTTGCACTGCATGCTATTGGCCTTCCACGCCAAGGGAAGATCGAATTATAGTCAGATTCACGGGTGGTCTGCTTAATCGTCGAATAGATGGTAATGTGAGGGAAAGACTTCAGAATGTTTTCAGAATAGCTAATGAATATGTGTATCAAAAATGAGAAATAGACTCACTGGCTAATTCACAACTTGTACATTTACATTTCTGCAAACTAGCCTGTACCAGCCTGTAGATACGAAGTTAACAATTCTCAACTAAATCTAATACAGAAAAATTATATAGTGTTATTCACTTCTCGCTGTGAACTTCGAACCCGTCGCGAGCCTACGACAGAAGGACGCGCTGGCTTCCAATTAACTGAGTGCACTAGCGCGTTCTCTTTTGGAAGTGAAAAAGTAACTACCACTTTATATTGAGAAAGATAACAGTTTTGTAGCAGAGAAAATATATAAAACGGATCAAAGACGAAAATAAAATAAGTCTTGCTACACATTTGATAATTTGAATATGAGTTTATAACAATAATTTGTAAGGCGGTTGTTTAAAAATGTGGGTATAGCAAAGATTGTAAGGAAAAGCTGTTAACTGAATGGGAAGCTGTCGTTACAGGAACGTGCCTCAGAGTTCGATGAAATGTTACAACTGTTACATGGATGCGAACATTCGATTTGCGACTGCTTCTTTTACGATCTTAAAAGAGAAGTTATGTAATAGAATTGCTCATATGTTGGCTTGTTCTGCGTCTAATGTGGTCCATAACAAATCGTATCAATTCCAAGCGTGTGATAAGATGACACTCAAAACGTTGACAGATATTCATTAAATGTTATGTTCTGAATTCTCACTAAACGTTTAAGTTTGATGCTAATGATAAAACACAGTTACAATTTTTCTGTTATTAGAGATTTTGTGCTTTATCCAAAACACCTCAAAGCATATGCTGACAAAGTACCTAAAATCGTTTCCTTTCATATCCCTTCCAATTAACCATTCACTTCCCGACTGATATCGATGTCAACACAGAATCAAAATAAAAATTAGCGTTCGTCTGCATGTGTATTAATATAAAGTCGAAACAAGCATACTGAAATCTGTTTTGCAGCTAATTTCTCTGGTGCAATGCTCTCTCAGTCATTCCTCATACGAAGAGGAAATGAGGAAATCCTTAATTGTTACAATACACACACAGTTTTAATTTAAGTCCCGCAGTCGGTGTAAGTCTCTGAAATAGTAATTAAGTTACATAAACCTACTTTTGCGCGGCCGGGGCGTGTCGCTTACCACTAACACCACCTAATGTCGAGTTTAAGAATGTGTAGGAGTTGCACCTTTTCTCCCCACAAGCGCGTACATGGCATATAGCGGGACAGTTTTATTTTTTACTTTTTAAGCCTTTTTTGCATTGGAGTTTAATGATTTTCTACTCCCGAGATCTGTGGGCGGCGATAACGTTTCCACTATACAGCAAAAGGTATTTAAATTTATCAAGTAAATTAAAAGTCTCCTAATGTTTATGTATTTCTTAATTCAGTTCGTGTTATGAAAAAGATTATGTTACAATGAAACAAAGACAGCCTTTTATGAGGAAGGTAACTAGGAAAACGAAAATAATTTTGCAGGCTGTAAAGTTCCGATCTCATAATTTATAAACTTACCTTAATTTAGTGGCTTACATTAATATGATAAAACTTCTGAAAATTTAATTTTAGACAAGTATTACGTACAAAAACTCCGTTATGTACAATGTGCAGGCTCAGAAATCGCGATTTCATGTATGGATGTGATTTTAATCCAACAGATAACATGTATTTTGGGATTTTTGGGAAGTACCGAGTAAGTCATCATAGTTCTGGGGTGCGACGCCTTAGTGACCACCGGGGACTCGTGGGATAGAAGCGTGAATGGGACCATTCGTCTACAACTTGCATCCTCTGCTGCGCTGTCACAGCACAGCGACAAGGCAGAGTTTGAGTGCCCGTGCCGGATCACAGCACAGAGCATATCTTGTCTGTGATTAATCATGGCACAGTCTTTAGGCACAGCGGGCGATGAGCCTAATTATGGAATAGTATTTACGCACAGGGTTCACTTTGCCTGTGCATTTGCCCTGAATTATATATTGTATATTGTAGTCCACACAAAATCAACAGAAATATTTTAGTCTGAAAACATTAATTAGAAGTATAATTTATAATTTAACCCCCTTGCACATTGAAGCAGTGATGCTATTTTTGTCCACCGTTTGGATATTTAAAATGTTGTAACCCGCTCATAATTTTTGACTCCATGTGAAATAGCAAAGGGTTTAGTAAATCGTATGAACTTCAATTATAACAACTCCGTATTCAAGGAGAGTGGAGCACGTCTTGCTTGATTAATGTAGCAGATGAATCATATACCACGGAGTATTTAGACCATATTAATTCTTCAAATTTATGTTTTGTCCTAGCTAAAGAATAATTACTCTAAATACAATTTTATGCCGACGCAAGTGATGACCCTGTAAAGAAATAAGGGGAAAATACGAAAAAAAGCAGGAAAGAAACATACGGAAGCGACGTAACTAGGCCATAGGTGTGATACGAACTCATTCACACTGGGCTGAGAACGCGGCACCTCCATGTTTGTGTACGCAGCTGCGCACAGATAGACCGGAATAAATCACAGGATCCGCCAGTACAAACACAGCAACACTTGTTTCTGGACGGCCGCATCTCACTAGAGCAAAATTAGCCATCTCTCATAAGCAGAAACGGATTACAGAGTAGGCGGCGAAACAGACTTATATAAAGTTCATTCCTTTTCTTGTGAAGCTCGACTTTCGCCGGACCATGCAGCAGCCAATCGCAATAACCGGGTGGCGACAGCATTCAAAATCGCCAGGTTTTATCGTCTGGCCACTTTGAGTGTAGCCTGAACTACCTCAGTCAGCTTTAAGATGTTTTTGGTAACTTAACAATATTTGTTAAGAGCATTCCTATAAGTTACGAAGTTCATTTCCCAACTGAAGGGTCCGCTGTTAAAACGAGTGGCCTTAGTTCTGGCCATTATGTTTGGAACAGTTTGAAAATAAATTTCGGTCAGAACGCCACCAGCATATTGATTACGGTGTACACAACGAACATGGCTCCGTAGAATATTCATTTAAAAAAATTCTCTAACAAAGAACTTGAGACATTGTTCTTTTTTATTTTTCGACGCCAACTACAAAGCACAAGTACATATGTTCAGAAAGCTAGCAAGAGCTGGAAATACATCACTGATATCTATAAAAACATTTTTGTGTTTGTTTGAAGCATCAAGAATGCATTACAAATGCTCGGAATCCTTTCTTATAAAATATTGAACGAGAGAACGTAGTAGGCTCAAGTAGAGATGAAGCAGTTGAATACATTTCCAATATATTACCAACGTTCAGTACGGAACTGAACTCTTCCAATCTCAGCCCACTCTTATGATTTCCACATGCTTAATTAAAAAAGGCAAACGAATTAAGTTTATCTAGACTTTTAGAAGAATTTTTACGTCGTTATGTGTAACGGTTACACACTGGGAACATACCATCTAGTCATAATTCTTAGCATCTAACTCGCTTTAACAAATTAAGTAAATGTTATTAGGACAGAACACTTCACTAAAACAGAAAGCTGCTCATACAGCGCCTAGTTAAAAATTTCCCTTTTCAGTTGCATTGTCATTATCAGTTAACACCCAGTTGTAGCTCAGTTGGTCAAGATATTTCCCAGGTTTCATTTAACACGAAGATTCATTACTGTGTTCACATAAACGTGTCAGTGGCCTGTATCCTGAGCCAGACGAATCTAATCCAATATATCTGAATTTATTTCTTATGACCCATTTTAATGTTATCCTTTCATCTACGATTAGATTTACCAAGGGGTTTCTTCTATTCAGGTTTCCAGACCAAAATTTTGTATCCATTTTATACAAAGATATCGTGAATCTTCCGTCCAAACTTTGAATCAATTAACTCTTTCCATGCAGGATTGTATGCCAGGCAACCTTATTCTGCTATTATGCATCTATGGTAACAACCTTTATGCTAAAAACAGTCGTCTTTAAATGCCGACAGCCAGCTTTCCTTCTACTGACTTCAAACTTCAAATGAATGTAGATCAGAAGGGTCAGTGTCTAAAAGAATGAAACTCATAAGCAGCATAGAAAATATTAAACGAGAAACAAAAACTAAGCATGTTTTTCAAAATTACGTCATCATTATAATGAACAATGAAATTTCCTCAATGACAAATCCTGAGTTCTTTCAAAGGTCGTCAATCAATGTCTTTAATCGGTGTGCTGTGCAGGCAATGCAACATAGTAGGAACCATTCAGGTTTTCTGAACGGGAAAAGAATTATTGCAATGAAATGTCGATTGAAAGACCATTTTCAACTAATGGAAGCTTATAAACTGCAAGTTTAATACCCTAGATTGAGACTGGACAATGGTCAACGTCCTTGTTTTACTTAAAACGTATGTCATAAACCTGCGAGTAATTTTAACATTTTATTTTCAACTAATTCCAGGAATTATATTTAGATGGTGTTTCCTACTCATACCTCATGGTTGTAAAAGTTTCTGTGGTTGAGAACTGTAGGCTCAATTTCTCAAAAGGACTCAGAAATGTAAGTATGACACCATATCAAAACTGAAAAGCATGCAATTAAATAATATTTTTCACAGAAGCAATCTGCCTTAGAAATTAACACAGGGAAGAACAACATTTTTTCAGAGGTGAGGGGCTCTGTGGAATTTGGCTCTTCAGTGACTTTGTAAACATAACATTCCTACATTTGAAGTCGCAAAGAAAGTAGTTCTGTTCAGAACTGAGCATGTTTCAGAATCCCTTCTAGGTGCTTATGCGGATGATGTAACGCATATTTCTCCGGTTAACTATGGAAAAATACAGTAATACTCAATGCTTCAGAAAGTAAATTATTTTATTCACTGTTGGCATTTTATTGTAAACATACGTATCTCAGAAAACGTTTATATGTTCGAGAGAAATCGCTGCCTCATCAGAGTTCGAAACGTGTTATGTGTTGGTAGTGCACGCAGTGTATCATTGTGATGTCAAAGGACATTACATGTTCCTATTTGACCTTTCACTTCACGGTGTAACATTATGATGTACCTCATAATCACACCATGTACGAATGTCTTGTCTCCACAAGTGGCCCTAATCATGCAAGGGTGGACATTTTTTGCATTATTCAAAGCCAGACAGGTCTTACAAATTAATTTCCGCTGTGGTGAAATAATGACATGACTTAAAAGACAGAAATACTGACATAGTATCCGCCTGTATGCATGTACGTCGAGAACGACTGAACATATTTCCATGAAATTTAAGACTTGTTACGCTTCTGAAAGAAATAACAAGAAATGTAATTGTCCGTATGATGTATCACTGAAGGGCGGATCGATACACGTTAAATACAGCATTACCAACACCAAATACTTTTATATGTTAGGGGCAACAGTTTTATCTGAGAGGCCAGGAACGTAATGTTTTCATTATGATTCGTCATTTTCTCTGTGTGAATGTTTTTATGCATGCAATCTTTCGCCTTACGTTCTATGAATTATTCTATATAAGTAAAAAACTGAATCATAAAAATGTACACGTAGTGCTACAAAGAAACCCTCAAACATTTAAGCAGACCAGAACTTTATACCCCGTAGCGTTATTCTTATCTAGTGCTGTTTAACAAACAAAGGAACAAGTTAATCAACATTTCATAGAGCCAGTCCTTGCTGAACACATTAAAAGAGTGGGGCTTTACTAAAACCAACAGACTGACACGTTAAACATTTTAGATTGGAAGTAGGGAACGCTTGATTACAGGGGCCATTTACAGTCGAACAGAAATAATGATTTGAGGTTCTCACAACGATGAATGTGGAAATGCCCGTCTTCTGGGTTGTAGCAATGACCCTGATGGTGGAGAGAGACAGGATGTCTGAAACGCTGGTAAACGTCTACCAGACTACACGACGCTGAAATTATGTTATCTCCTCAGATTATCGTTTCCAATGGCCCTTTTCTGGTGACGACATGCGGATTTCTTGGAACAATTGCTACTATGCATTCATCACTGTCGGAGTATAATATAATGTATTTCCCAAGTTGAATGTATACTCTGCGTAGGAGAAAATGAAAGGTGTCCTTTGAGCCAGGCGACTAGAGCAGAAACAAGAGGCAATACTGACTCTTAGCGACGCCTTAGGGAAATTATTGTCACGAATTGCTGTAAATGACAAACATTTGATTGCTAAGCAGATGTGTGACTTCCCGTATTATTTGCATCTGTCTTCCATGTTACTAATGATTTATATTCTCGCTCATAAGTTTGCTCTGATTTTCGTATGACAAAACCAGGAAAATCAATTAAATTTACCATTACGAAATTAGACTCAGGGGTGCCCAAAATACTTAGATACAGCGGGGCGTCGTAGAAAGAGACAGTTAATAGAAGATTGTTCCTCTTTTAGAGACAACCCGCTGGAAAGCATTGTAGTTTAGCGGTCTCGAAAATCAGGCGCAGGGGTGCCCAAAAATTAGGCACGTCTTATAAAATATGTTAAATGCACAATTTGGCACGTTACGAAAATTCTAGTTTCAAACAGGTGATGGTTAGATTACTTCACCGTACGTACTACATACAAATATATACGTATTATGAATTTCTCGTTAAGTTTCAACAGGCATTGCTAGTTTATTGTATTTCTCAGTTCCGAAGATACTAGCTGTATTTTTATTCTAAGTAGCGCCGATACACATTCAACTGTTACCGTTAAAAAAGTTACGAAATTCTGAAATTAAATTTTGATTTTTTTTTGGTTTAAGAGAACATGATCATATGTATCCAAGCATTTAATTTGTGTGTTGGCACCACTGGCTGAATTGCATTTACTTTAAACTTGATTGAATATACCATTAATAATAGCGCAAGTAAGATTATTCTATTCCATTCTCCCCTTAAAAATGTAATAATATTTTAAAATTTGATGTCGTAAACCTAAAAAGATCTTTTAGGAATTCTCGACGCATGTGCCAAGTAGATATAGATCTACTGCTGAACACCACACTGTCAGACAGTCCTATAAAACTTAATGGATAAACTTTCTCAGTCTTGAAGTTTGCCACAGACCAATATTATAGTAATATGTGTGATAAGTGTGAGACGTATACCACAGTTCATTACGTTGCATTATAACCTACTCATACAGGACGTACCATTTAAAATGCAAGCCAACTTCAATCACGTACTGCGGGTGAAGAATTAAAATAGAAACAGGTTCACCCCTGTGTAATAGATTTTCTCAACTTCCCGCGTGACATTTGCGTCAAGGTCACCTTACTTACTAAGTCGTTGCTCATGTCAGTTGCACAAAATCTGTGCCGCTGTGCACATGGCGTTTTCGCAAGTAAAACCTGTGTTCATTCTCAAACAATATTTCGCATCAAAACGTTTGCTGATATAAGCATTTAGCAAGTGATAAGTTAAGTACTGAAAAGGACATTATACAGACTTGTAGCAATATTTAGGGACACGTGAAGTATTTGTCTATGACATGTGTTCGTCGAGCGACGAAGCAACTGAAATTACACTCCAACCGATTCCAGGCATTGCATCAGCTGCAATGACGTGATACTGCTGCAGTAGTTCAATATTGGTTTAGTAATTTTATGTGTCGTAGAATTGATTTTCAAATTGAACACTCTGAACAAAGAGACCAACTTTAAACATTACCATAAATTCAACTTACAAAACATGGCGGTCAATGTTGACCTACCAGCATCTGTGCGGAGGGACAAAATATGGAAGGCGCTCCAGCGCAGTACTCGCTTTTCCAGGAGGTCACTGAAAATACAGAAACCAGAAGACTGCGTAGTGAAATGCCTTTTCCCATGAGTACGATCTTTCCATCTCGCGCTGATAGGGTCTAATTGTAAAATGTTTTGCTTTGCATTATTTAATGCTCAGCTGTTAGTTCAGAACATGGGTGTTCGTACCAAGACGTATCCTAACTCGATCATCATCTGTTGCGAAAACAATACGGAACTTAGTCTGTCATCTCCAGTCCCCAATTGTGATACGTTCAGGATTCAAGAGGAATGTATTAATAATAAGCATCGTTTCTGTCTATAAATAAGCAAAACCGGAAGGCCACTGATGTAGAGCGTTGTTGAAGTATTGAACATTACATAAAGTAAAGTTTCTTGCAGGGTTTTAGTGGAAAACGAGGTAAAGTGAAAGACTTTCCTTAGATAATATTATAATTTTACTAATGCTTCCTATTCATATATCACCGCCTCCATGATGTGTGACAGACTTCACAAATCAACAATCTGCCACGCCCTTGGTCCTTGTTGGCGCGAGAACGGACCCTCATGTTATTTCATCATTGTCTATAGTGTGTTCCATTTAAAACATACCTCTTCCTACAACAGTGTGTATTTATACGCTCTCGTGACATCTATAATACGAAAAACGGGCTGTATTTCAATCTGTGTTTGTTAGAATGAAGTATCAGAACAATTTTCCAGCAAATCTTCAGAAGACAAGCATCCACCGTTGTTAGCGTCTTTCGTGCGACTTTTCGAAATGTTCGTGGGTCAATATTGAAGACAATCTGCCCAGTTTTGTGTTTAATTTCCTCCAGGCATTATGGATTATAAAGTATTTCGTTTTATGAATCCCAACAGAAAGATGCCTGGCGGTGTAAGGTGTGGAGATCGTGGTGGCCGAAAGACCACGCCAAAAAATGCGCTCACCGAAGAACGCCTGCGTCTCACCTGTCAACACTATCCGACGCCGGACATGTTTCCTGTCGCAAATACACCCTATGTCCCGAATTTTTGTTAGCAGCCTGTGTATTGTCTTATTCGGTACTTCGTCGCATTGCTAAATGATTCGCGAGCAGCATTAAACGATTCGATGCGAAATATGTTCCAATCTGCAAAATTTTCTGTGCTAGTAGCTAGAGCAGCGGCCTAGCAAATAGGATAATCTTGACTCGTGTGCCATGGGGGATGCTGGGAATGTCTATTATGCGGAGATGGACCTGCTTTTTATTTAAATTTTGAGACAGTTTTTGGGCTGAATTTTAAATGGTAGAATCTGCACAAGGCAGACCCTAGAAGGAATACTTTCTTCCCAAGGGTTGCCACTTTAGTATGGTGGAAAGTCTCAAACGATCCAAATGATATCCTACGTAGCGGAAGTGATGATTGCCGGATAACCAATGAAGACAACCACACAAAGTGCAACTCTAGCGTGAAAAAAGCCTATTCTCTTATTGCAAACTTTCAGTTCTTTTTTGCTACTGTTTTATCGAGAACTGGCTCTGTACTCGTCTTCAGATGAAGTAAAGGGGCCATCATCTCTCTGGGTTCAGTTAGAATGAGCTAATCCGAAACAATAGGAAAAAAAGACAGCGGATGTATAGAGCTAGTTGTTTCCACAGAATACTTACATCAATTGTGTGTTTGTAACTAAAATAGCTTTACGCAGCAGACTCCTTGAGAAGTTACTAGTCACTCAGGTAGCCAAAAATTTTACATTTTATGGAAACCAAAGATTTATTTCCATTTCACAAAAGCCTGCCACTTGTCCCTATCCTGAGCCAGGTAACTCCCATCCAAACCGTGATATACTGCGCAACATCAATTTTAATATTACCATCTCATCTGAGACTAGGTTTCTCCCCTTCAGATTTTCCGTATAACATTTTTATGCAATTATCATAATATCCATGACTGCTACATGCTTCTTCGATCGCATCCCTTTCGATTTGATGAAGAACGCAGACTTGTATCATTATTTAAATACGTTCGGTGAGAGCAAATCAAAACCGAAGAATCACCGTCTTCCTAATGTGTATACCCAGAATTGAGTAAAATTATGCATAGTTTGCGGACAACTTCAGCCCAAGATTATACTGATTTTATCAAAGCACACGCGACGTGATTTCAATGCAAATCTCCCAGAACACATTAACTCCCGAAGATGTCTGTCTTCTGGGATTTAGCACCGTGTAGTCCGGTAGAAGTTTACCAATGTTTCAGAGGCCACTGCTACCTCCGTCATCAGGGTGATGATGGGCCACTCACTCATCTTCCTGATGATGGAGGCAGTAAGGACCTCTGAAAAGTTGGTAAACTTCTACCGGACTACATGGTGCTACAACCAAGAGGGCAGCAATCTTCGTACTCACCGTCGTGAGAACCTCAGATCCTACATTGACTTTTCTTCTCTCCGTTAAAGTTAATTTAAATTAATAATAGTTTTATAACCTCGATTGGACACTCACTGTCTATTCTGATATAGTGTGTGACCGTCCATTATAAACACTTCTTATTGACCCACGCTCCATTCTCTTTGAATTGCGGAGGTGTGAATGAAGCCATAAAGAGGAGACGAACGTAAAGTCAAGGGAGGGGACACATATCAACAGGAGACTGTAATCTGACTTTCTTTTTGGTTCTTTAGGCCATTCCATTCATACACGTCCCGCTAAAATTTGACCTCTGACCTCATAACTCCTGTTCCTTTTACAGGCCCGACTGGTGCGGAACATCATGTATCTGGCAGCATGCCACTTAACATTTCAAGGGTTAGGATACCGTGGTGCGTGGGTTCACTACCAGCCCCTCGACCGCCTCGTCCTAACCGCTCATACCTGCATTTCAATTCTCCCCCTCTGCTATCCGTCGGAAAGTTTTGTCTCCTCCAAAAGCGGGGAATGAAATGTTATGAGGGAGATGGGAAGACATCGCGATACATATCAGAGAGAGACCCGAGTAGATTTTCTAGATTCCACACTCTCCTCCTATTGGCCATAGACCCTCTCGTTCCCGCGCAGAAGCAGGCTTCCTATTGGTCAATTGGCATTGTGACGTGGGTAGTTCACCTCGTCGGGTTTATAAAATAATTACAGGCGCGTACTTTCCGACGCGACGGCTTTCGGCTGGTTTTAAGGGCAGGCCCTGCTCGTAGTGCTGAGACAGTTGCCACTCGCTTCCCAGCCTCTTCTCCAGCGCGAGGACCACACACATACTCACACTCTTCCTTCATCAGAACTACAGCTGAAGGAACAATGGTGCGCGCTTCGACACCTAGGCACCTCGTACTGATGGTGGTAGCTCTTACCGCTCTCTGCGTCGCCCTGCCGCAATCCGTAATGGCCATCGACTTAAGTCGACTTTACGGTCACCTTAACGCGAAGAGGAATGGTGAGTTCACAATCAACAACTTGGCACCAACAAGCACCATCAGCACCATCTACTACAACCAACATCAATCAAGCACATCTAACACCCTCAAATAATCTACTAATAATATATATCACCATTCCAACATAACATAAAATATATAGCACTGCACTGTGTAGCACATGTTGTATATGTTTATACAGAAACATCTTTATACTTGATAAACATCACATTCTTGCTTTGTATCTGTCTTTTATGTGTTTTGCACTTTGTCTGTGTCTTAATGCACCTTGCACCTTGACCTATAACCTGATAAGATCATCGATCAAAATATGTGTTTTATGAGAAGCACCAGAGGCTGTGATGGGATTGGACAGGCGGAATTGTAAGAGTACAATCAGAGACAAAAGAATTCACTGTTTGTTCAGTAGTAGTTGGGAAATGTGCGCATTTTATTAGTTTTTAAATTACGAACGTTAAATAACTTCATCTCGATTATATCGATACCGGCGAGGTAAGTACCACAGCGATGATCTGGGAAGTAGCACGATGTTCTACAGAAGGAATTTTCAAAACGGCAATAAACAAATTTTTACATTCCGCGTTTCGTGATATTTTTTCTATTTCTCTGAACCAAAGCGAGTTGGTTTAATTGTTTAAGCGAGCGAATTATAAGCCAAAACTATTATATGGATTCCTATACAATCACGAAAAATTATGGAAGAAATGCTGATATTAATGGTTTTCGAAGGGCCTGATCCTAAAATTATAGGCCTATTAATTTTCTAAATGACACACTTGATAGTTGGCTATTCTTTAATCACTACTACATGAATCGGTAATTTTTTCCATCCATTATTGCAGAAAAGTCAAAAATAAGTATATGAAAATTAATCTTAAATAATACTATTACATGTGGCTGAAGTGTTACAAAATCTGATAGACTTCTATAATTGAAAGAATGAGCACACAATCAGTCCCTTATAATATACAGTAAAAGCAGTCATAATTGTGCTTCAGAAAAACGTTTGACTCACTGAAAATTCCGAATATCTTGTGCAATGGTTATTTTTACAGCAAATAGCTTAGATAAACAGAATATAACAAAGCGACTGGATCAGTACGACTTAGTACAGTTTATGAAGTTTCGTTACAAACGCGATTTTAATTTATACATCAAGCAATAAATGCCTGTAGAGCAGTAGGAGTTACGAAAACAAATGTCTTACGCATCTCAAGGATCTCGTAAAATATTGCCTACTGCTAGATTTGGCATGGGTTGGTCATTTTCGTGATCTAGTATTACACAATAGAAACAAATATTTAAAAATAATCCTGTTCTAAGTCAAGAAAAGCTTCAGTAAATTCTATCGTGAGCGGACCTTTGCTGTCGGGAATTGTTACAGACGCCGTGTTCACACTTTTGGTACGCAGGATCAATAAATCCCGGGAAATAGGAAAAAGTAACGAGAAAGAACAAATAGAATTTGTGATTATATTTATTTTAGCCTTATGCAACATGTTTATTCCGGAACATCTGCAAAGTCAAAAATATTATTGAATTTTACATGGTTTTTGTGCCACATCGAGAGTCATGTTCAAAATTCCTCTGCTAACGCTGAATCATACTTTATAATGTAAGACGAAGATTGAAGAACGAAACTTTATATTCTTAATTAAAATGAAATGTGTGCTTTGAATGTAGCACATTCCATTTCCTGTTATTGTAATTCGAACATAAAATTTAAATCCATTTCAATAAAAACCAAACGTGTTTAAATTTCTGATAATAAACATGGAAAAATTAACTCGACTCTACTCAAAATACAATATTTTACAATAGAGCCACTTCAGAATTATCTGTTTACTTGCAGTATATTTTATAGCTTAGCAAAACAACGAGAATCAACCATTTGTTTACCAATAAAGCCACTTCGGTCTGTAACAGTGTCATATTTTATATGTATATTGTTTAAAACATTTGAAATTTTCGTAGCTCTCTTACGTAGTAATACTTACAACTGATAACATTATTTAAGTATTTATTTTGGCGTGTTTTACGAAGTTTTCAATTTCTGAAAATACAGACATCAAATAATAGGATTATGGGTAAATTATGAGGTGAAAGGATGTGGAAGTAAACACTTGTTATGTAATTTAATTTACTATCTCATCAGTTCCCTGAAGGGACTGAGGATACCCAAAGAAAGCGCTATCAAGATGCCCGGTTTTCGGGCCGATATTTAAACTCGGAGTCTCCTGAATACGAAGCAAGGTTGATCAGCACTCATTAACGACCTTTGGTACTATAACTTCTTAAATCGCTATATAACCTGATAAATCAATTTCTTTACTGAATGTCGATGAGCCAGTATATGTTAAAAGTTAGAACTGTATTCGACATAAGATAGAAAGCGTAGATAACTGACGCACTAGCTTATGAACGTGGACTGATATCACTCCTATCGAAAACTGTGCTGTAAGGTTTAGAAAACTCTAAGAGCACAAACAAACGTATAAAGTAGTAGGAATTTCGGAAGTGTGATTATTTAATTTCGGAAACATGACGACGTATAGACCTTAAGTAGAGAGTTAATATTACCGCAAATACAGTTAACTGCATTGTTTTTTATAATGTTTCAAAGAAACTGTCGGCACGCGACTCAGATATTTACGATTTCTACAAAATGTGGAACTACGAGAGATTAACAGAACATAATTCTGACACGAAGAAAGCCTGATCCAATTTTATCCGGATAGATACAAATTGCTTATAAAACGTATATTTTATATTTGACGAGATACATTTCTAAAGAAAATGACATATGCTAACGAAAATTAGATCAGCTAACATAAATTTGGTAAAGTCTAACAATCTCAAAATTACTGGTTAAGCACAGAATTAACTGCTTCACGCTAAGGTACGCAAAAACGGCCAAATAAAATATTCGTTTTAATAAATTAAGAGCAAATTAAATTTGGATAATGGGTTTTTATCGTTCAGGTCAGAATTATTTGTTTTCCCCCCTCCTACCTGGAACAATTAAGACTAAACACATGAAAATATTGATTTTTCCTGCTCTTTTGTGTGGGTGTGCAACATGACCTTCACTCTAGAACATAGAGCGAAGGTATTTGCGAACAAATGCTGTGAATAATAGACCCAATGTCATAATGATCATCTTCACAGCCATGACAGCCTTACATCTTACAAACTAGGTAGGTAATAATATTTTTGGTTCATTAAGTAAGTTTCCAGTAAAACGACTTTTTTAATTAATTCCAGTAGCTCTTATCAGAAATTTACTACAACAGGCGGTTATTAAAACAGGGAGTAGTACATTCGGCATGTGTTATAGAGTCATTCCTAAATCAAATTACCAGAAAATTCTCAGCTTCTGACTTCATAGATTCGGTTGGTATTATTACGATGCCGAGGTATAGGCGGATATGATTCAATAGGAATGTAGCTTGGACTGGGAAGCCAAGGAATGCATAAAGAATTCTGGAGGGGAAAACCTCAAGGGAGATAGAGGAGGAGATGGAAGAACGGCATTATAATCGATCTTTCGGAGATAAGTGGTTAGATGAAGATTTCTGTCTTCTGGGTTGTTGCGCTGTGTAGTCTGGTAGATGTTAACCAACTTTTCAGAGGTCATACTGCCTCCGTCATCAGAGCGACAACAACCCAGAAGACAGAAATATTCATACTCACCGCTGTGAAAACCTCAAATCTTACAAGTGGTTAGATGTGTGGTTTATATAACTGCTTTAGGATCATGTATTATGGCGGCCTCTGGTATCAACGGTACTGAACCTCTTGGTTCTACTGCTATTTAATTAACAAGCGTTTATGGAATTATATTAATTATTCACTGTCCATATTATAAAACATTATTTTTGAGATAACACCAAACCAAGTGATTCTCTGTATATTGTGTTATATTATAAATGTCAATTATGTGCATGGAAATAATTTATTATAAATGGAAGTAAACGGAAGACGTTGGTGCAAAAGGGGGATACAGGGCATTACATATTTTAATTAGAAAAGTTAAACGTTGTTTTAAATAATCAGCATTGTATGTAGGTGTACTTTTATGCTTACAAGCATACAATGTTAACATCCAACTATTATTTATGCTATTTTAATAACATGATTAAGCCATTTGTAAGTTATTCCCTTTTTGCTCCAAAGTATCGACTATGGTTACGTCACGTATGTATTACCTCAGTGACTGGCAGATCCAATAAATTACAATACTCAGTCTATTAGTTTACCTTCCCTTCTTAATAAAGCAATAAATGTACAATTTCATTACTGTAAACATGTTATCCAGTAAGTGGGGTTCAAGAAGTATTTATCAATTTAAATAATTTAAACATAATGAAAGTATTCCATCAAAAGGAAATAAACACGTTTCACCTAAAGCACGTGAAAACGTACACAGTATGGTGCTGACAATCATAATCATCTAGATGAAAGTTTTCATTTCTTATCAATCTAAACACATTTGTTTCGATTCTGCTTATATTATACGGGAAGGTAATCGTCAAATCGATTGTGACGTCATTCTCGAAGTGACGTAGTACTTTGCGTGCTGACACGGCTTACGGTATGTACGTTGCACAAATTCGATTCTGGGAATATTATTTATATTGTAGTCCTATTTTATTACTTCGTGAAAGGTTATCTCCACAGTCAAAAACAATTAACATAGATCAAATTATTTGTTTATAAAAACTAAATACAAAATGCAGCGCTCTAAGGAAAAATCTTAAGTAGGTCCCATATTCGAAGTTATAATGTAAAGTTTTAGTACACAAGCAGACAGAAACATTTTACCTGACACTGGTCATATTCATGGACTAGGTACAGCTTCGATCTCGAATTTATTCGAGTGTCCCTCAGAATGTCAGACGCCATTACACCCCCACCAGTTAATTCGGTCATAATAGATATAATTAATTTATATAATAATTTATACAATAGTTAATTCGATTTTGGATCATACTAGACCTCATTTCTTGTACGTATTTGTTTTCTTTATTTATTTTACATTTTGTTATTGTCATTGTTAGTACATTAAGATGATCACTGCGCATCTTTTTAATCATGAAATTTCTCCTTCTATATAATGATACACCTTTTATTCTAGCAGCTTTTATCAAGAAAACATAGCTCAATACGAAGTTAGGTCGTGGTTCGCTGCCAAAACTTTAATTATGTTGCTAAAAATTGGTTCACTTCAGACTATAAGAATGTATTATATTATGTTACCGTAATATCGTTTTAACTTTATCTGTTTTTGTGTATGGGTGTGAAACTTGGTCTCTTGCATCAAGGAACGAATTTAGATTGAAGGTGTTCAAGAACAAAATTCTGAGCAGATTTGGACCAAAGACAAATTGCCAGGAAGCTTGAGAAGACAGCATAAAACGGAGCTTGAGAATTTGTGTTCTTAGTCAGATATTGTTAGTATGATCAAATCGACGAAGATGAGATGAGCAGGACATGTAGTGTGCCTATACAATTCTCGTACAACAACTATATATTAATTTCATGTTCTATAAAGATATAATTTATTGCATAAATAATAAAATTGCTTGCACACCGTTCAATATTTTTGAGAGACAAGAATATTTAATAAAATGCTGGAAATTACAATAATGTCATATCGTTCGCATTTAATCCGAAATGCTAATACACATGGGATTCCTTTCACTGTGACGTCATGCAGAGATTGGATACGAACGGAACAATGTCGCTGTTACAATTAGCTCGCTTAAAACGCTTAAATATCGTGTATGGAGCTTATTTAATCTCATCAAGCAAAATTTATTTTCTGTTCATCAATGAAGTTTCTTTGCGTTTAGAATACGGGGTTTTATATGTATGTTATAACCAATAGAATATTTTAAAAATAATTTCTTGTTTAATTGTTTTAGTGGGGAACATGAATACTGCAGAAAAGTAACCAAATAGTTTTATTATTCCATAAGCTGGAGTGCAGAAATTAATGCCATAGTGAATGCTTCAGAGTGTAGACACAAAGAACGTTAAACGAGTTCTATAAAAATAACGTTATAAAGTAAAATCGTTACTGCATTAAAAGGTAATTTTGTTGGCAATGTAGGACAACCCTGTACTCTTTTATTCAAAAGTCAGAGATACATACAGCAGTTATATTTTATATAATTTATGTTACTGGTATAATTTAGTTTCATTGCAAAATGCATTCTGCTATGAATTCTCTGGTGTTAGATGTGAAAGGTTTAAGTCAATAGGAATTACGTTTGAATTATGTCTATTGCCAAGAACCAAGGAACTGTAAACACTTCTATGAATTCACAGAGTCTGTATATCATGAAATTGTGACACACTAACACTATAAATTAGGATGGAAGGATCCTGCTCATAATATGTTGCCAACCTCCTGTAAAGGAGACGGCGTAATAAAGAAGAAGAACACTATCAATTTGTCGCTTTTATTATTGGATATTAAAAACTATGGACTTTATTCAATATTTTCGGTAGAAAAATGTGATAACATTAGATACTTTGTTCATATTGAAATTAAAATTCCAGTGTACCTGAACGGGTAGAGACAAAATCATCTACGTTTTAGTACACAATTTTCGAGTTTAGCGATAAGTCTACGTCATATATATAATAAGATGTCTTGTTAACGAGCAGACCTTTTTCCTATATCTGTAAAGCTGACAGTGCAGCTGTATTTAAAAACAGTTCATAAATACCATATAAAAATCAGAGTATATAGGAATAGTTTACGGGACATTGCAAAGAATGAGTATTATTTGGCGAATTAAGGCACTTTTTCTTGTTTCATAAGCGATAGCAATTAAAATATACCAAAAACGTGGAGTGAGTGAGAGGGGTAAATTCAGACTCGAATATAACATACCATGTTTTTTCTTTAATGTTTTTCTAACACCCAACAAACATTGTGGATTATTAGTAATATATTTTCAATCAAATATTACCTACTAGAAACCATTTCGGCATTGTCTGCCATGTAAGAAGAACAAGTAACTGATGTTCTGATATGTTCCGCTGTTAATGCTCCTGTGATAATACAAAAACTTTTGTTGTTTGTGCTGTCAGAGAGTCGTTGTTCTTGTTCAACCGACCTTTAAGGCGGTGTCTGGAATTGTAAGAATACCATGCCCAAGGTCTGGCTTTGTCATTAACGGTGTCGAATCTTTGGATTCTGCTTCCATAATGTTACGTACATAGTTTATGAAGTAATGATTTTACTGCTTGAATAATTAGATCGAAAATTTCAGATATTTTAAATTACCCTATGCTACGATAATTTCAACAAGCGCAGCTGACCCTTTAATAGTCGATTTTCATTTCATGCAAAACAGTGAAAATAATTGCCCAATTAAAAGTGGAAATGTGATATAGCCAATCTAAATAAATGTGCAATATGTAAAAAAAAATGGCGTGATGCGTAGTTTTGAGTTACTCGTACCTTTCAGTTACATGTGTGAATATGGCTGAAGAGTGGTTTCAACAGAACACATGCTATGATCATTATGTAACGGATATAAAGCTTATTATGTTAAAGAGATCTCTGATGATCCCATAAGCCGTTTTATTTTATACAATAAGATTAAAAAGCAAGATTTATAAAAAGCACTTGAAAGTGAAATTATTAGGAACAAACTTTATATTTACACTAGCTCCGTGTTGAATAACGTTTCAATTTTACATAATGTCAGACTCAAATATTTAATTAATTTAGCTGATAGCATTTCTAAATATTTTTTCAAGTAATATTATCCTCGAAATCAATATGATACAGGTTACCGTATTATTCGAATTGTTAAAAAACGTTTACGAAAGTAGCCATTTTGAAAAGTAGGGTAATAGCACGTCTGACATGAAATGAGGGCTGCACTTGATTAGCGGTTCTCATAAACTCTACATGGACCTTCTTGATACAGACAGCCAATAACAATGGAAACCACTCGAGGTAATGACGAATTATACTGATGGATAGATCCAGGTGACTGTCAAACCTACAAGGAAGTTAGGATTAGATCGACATCGGTACAATCCGGTAGTAACCTAAAGCAGAAGGTACAGAACACTGCGGAATTTAATTTAATTTTGCATTGTATATCACTTAACCTCATCTTTATTATCATTTATTTGTATGTTAAAATCAGAAACGTGCTTTCATAAACTGACGTTTTTATACTACGACGGACGTATGTAGAGAAACGATAGAAAAATTGTGATTTTTGGCGATAAAATGTTTTAAAATTGCTAAATTATATTTATTATATTACGAGAAAAATAAATTTAAAATGTTTTAAACAAAATACATATTAATATGAAACATCTACTAGAAAATTAAATATTTCATAACATGAAACACCATTTACACCTATAACGGAATGTCCAGGTCGTGTTGCCGTGATGGGTACAAATAAGTACCAGAATAAGCTGCAGTCGCAGAGCACAGCAACATTATGTAAGAATATGTACTGTACTGCTGTTTCTTTCAAAACATTAGTCTTGCCAACAAATCAGAAGGATGCGCTGATGAAACTAAAGAATTGCTTGTTACCATTCCCGATCTGTACACAAAAGACTAAACCACAACCATAAGCTCTAATTGTACCTGAAGTCTTATATGGGCGTGAAACTTGGTTTCTTACTTTAAAGAAAGAATACACATTGAGAGTATTTTAGAATATGGGTCGCTCATCTCCCTGACCATGGAGGCAGCAAGGACCTCTGAAACGTTGGAAAACTTCTACACGGTGCTACAACCCAAAAGACATGTAAAACGAAAGAAATTATCAGACATGCATACAAAACATAAGCGTGAATTTCTAAAAGGTGGAGATCAAATGCAAGACCAAGGCATAGGCCTATATGAAAGGAAACTCTAAATTAGATCTTCGAGAAATATGGTCTAAAAACGTTGAATGGATTCAGATTTCTCAGAACAAGGCCCAACGCTTCTTGAACATGGTTATGAACCTTCCGATTCCACAAAAGAAGGAAATTTCTAGCCATCTGAGAAACTGCCGTCTTTCCAAGAAAGGCGCTGCACTATAATTTTAGTTGCGTCATTAGGTTTGTAGTTTTAATTGTACTTTAATAAGTGACTAATTTGCTTTATGTGTACTTTACAAGAGAAGGTGATGGAAATTATACAAACCATTTCCTCGCTATGAACGTTTTGTGAATCCAAGTTTTGAGTATCAAAGTTCGCAGATTTTAGACCAACACACACTATATTTTAAATATAAATATAGAAAGGAACTCTACTACAAAGAAAAGTTGTAATTTATAATATTTTTATATAGTTTATTTTGATAAATTTCAGTATAAATTTTAAAGCCACTGCTTTATAAAACAGTAATGCCTAGGAATGGGCCCACAATATATCGACTTAAATGTCTGGGTAATCGATATTTCATTCAATCTATACTGATCCTGTTCCAAGGCCCTTCTTATTTATACCGACATCCTCTTAGTATAATGAGAAAGAGAACCATCGACAGATATATGAGGCAGCCCACATGACGATCATGTGTGTTACGGCGTGCGAACTGCCTCTTGACGTCATTCGATGTCTGCATGACAACATAACAAACATTTTATCATTAACTGGATAAACAGTTACAGAATACCAATATTCTACCCAGTGGGTTACCGTTGCTTTCAACAATATTAAAAGTTTTATACAAGTTTCTACGCACAAAACAGAATCGAATATGAAAGAAATTACAACATATTTGTGCATTTAATGTTGCATCATTTATCTTCCCGTCATTCCGCAAACATTCTAATGCAGTAATAGATCTCATTGGGAATGGAAGTTCAAACACATTTATTTCCTCCTGAGGCTCATTTAGCCTTGGGAACCGATCATACTCGAAGTATGAGCATTGGTTTATCTAGAAAGTACTTCATGTCACCAGTCTGATGGAAACTTTGTGTAGTAGTTACTTTCTCTCCTTGTGTCCATCACTGAAGTAAGTCTCGATAACTTCGTGAACATAAACCAAACTTCGGACAAAAGAGAATTACAGAATATGCGTTGCTCACTACAATTCTTCTTCCAACCTAAATAGACTTATTTCCATTATATATCGTGTTTATTCATTGGTCTCTGCGGTTATTCTTGCCGAACAGTATTTATTATTTCTGTTCAAGCAATTTCAACACTTTTAATCCTTGAAACAAGAATTGACAATTCAAATCTGACAATAGTCTCAACTGGGTCGTTATTTGTCTAACATCATTCATTCTTAGTACTTCATGTTTCTTTCTTCTTTCCTTTCAAATTTGTCAAAATGAAGAATATTATATTGCATGTCAGAGAGATATACACTGGTGCCCATCTAGAAGGGCGCAAGAAGAAGTTGGACACTTTTCGTACGACCTGTGTTATAATAATGTAACCCGTTTAGGAGAAAAGTAAGGGGTCAGATGTCCTTAATAAAATTTAGCTAAACATTTTGGTTTCTTCTCTATGTTATTGAATCTGAATTTTTAATCCGTTAACGACAAGACGAAGCCAACGGACGCATTTTTGCAACTTTTTGCGAACGCGCCTAAACTTCTTAGTGATCACGGAAAAGTATTATAGACTTAAATAACGAATTTAAAGAAAATTAAAATATCATATGTAATGAATTCCTTGTTGACTTGTTCTAACAACGTTGATACCCGTAACTTTACTAGTTACAAGAACTTTTAAGCTTTAATCTAAAGAAAATTTTCAAAAGTTTTAAAATGAAAAAAAGTCATAATCTGGCCGAAAATGTGAACCTGCACAAGCACACAACAACATGATAAAGTATGAAAAGAAGTTATTAGCAATTTTCTCACAAGAACGTCCAAGTGATAAAAGATACAGAATTCACAAGCAAGAACAGAAGTTAATAGACAAATAGACCTAATCGAAAATACTAAATCATGAAGCCCGTATGACAGAGACATGGTTATCCTTTCTACCGTAAGTAAAATATTCTGAACAAGAAATCTGGGAATAAAGATGAGATTGAACACAAAACTTTCTATGTTATTCCAAGTTGAAAGGTTTCCTTGGGATATAGGCCTGCATGTTGCCGTAATATATAGAAACCTCGCATTTCCTTCCGACGCCACTGCCACCCATACCACAGGACACGGTGTTACCGTCGGCTTATTACATAAACACAGACATCTTTCAATTTTAATGGACTCCAGGCTGCAGGCAAAAAACGGATGGAAAAACAGCGTTAGAGCGGCTTTAAAAATAAACATTTCCAAGTCCCCGAGCGACACTTCTGCTCAACACAGTCCATAGTTTTGTCAAATGAATTTCAGTGTTTTGTTTATATTCTAAGAAAGTCCTAGAAAAGCGATATATAGGCCCTTAATATCTGAATCAGCTATAAGGGTTTTGAACTCTGTGTAATGCTAGAGCCCTGCCTAAACTAGTGTTTCGAAACTGGTGTGCCGCGAATTTATATAAATTGTATATTCAAACGTTATACTTAGAAAAAGTTAATATTTTATATTTTGTAATGATAATTTATAATACACATGCGCTTATTTACCATCGATAGTTTTATTCAATGTGCGTCGTATTTTGCTTTCTTATGCCTGCAAGGATTTATATGCAGATTCGTGTTTATGGTCATGCATAATTATATACCTCCTTTATGTGAGGTAAAATTTTGTGGTGTGTCGTCATGTGGCTTTGACAAATTAAGGTTTGCCGCGGGTGAAGAGAGATCGCGGATCATGTGCTACACTGAACATTTGTCTGAAAGAACTTTCCAAGTTACCTGAGGCTGGGCCAAGAACTCAGACTTTTAACATGTTAATTGTCCTTAAGTCAGAACAGGTTTAAATTATACATATGTCGAACAGACTGTCCTGCTGTGTAAATACACACAAATTAAAATATGTAAACACGTCACGATATTAAAATAGTAATACATCACGAGCTTATACATTTTTCGAAAATGCAAAAATACTAATTTATTTATAAAATTAAGGAATTAAATTAAATTAAGAAATAAATCATCAGGAATAAATTAACGGATTTTATTACTGTTTTGTTTCAAACCTGTTATATTAAGGGATATAAAGGATTTATTCCACCCTTCACTTTTAAAGTTCATTATGAAATTGAAGGAGCTACCTGATTTTAAATTGTTTCCTTATATGTTAAGGGAAAGTAAGTTAGGGATCTTATGAATGGAGACATCCTAGAAAGAAGTCCATTGCATGGAATTTACAGAAACAGGAAGCAGACCTAAATTGTGAACTGATTCGAACTGGTTAATTTTTTTAAAATTTCTAGATGCGGCCTTCGTGTCTTCGTGGTTTTGTATTGCTGATTTATATTATTATTATTATTCAATAAATTTCAAAGCATATTAGTAGGACTGAATATCTCATGGCCTTATCCTTGGCAACAGAATAATAATGCCCCTTTCTTCAAAATTGTTTTTGATACCGTTAGTCTACGGGTTTCTAGGAAGTTTAATCAAAGACTACACATCCTTATTTTCTGTACGTCATAACTACGAGTGATCATCAATCATCACTCAACTAAACATGTTTATGTTGCTAATGCAACCTGAAAGAACTAGAATTGTTATTTCTTTCAGAGAAGTTCTTTATTTTCAGTGACTAATTATTTTAATGTTTAACTTACTCTGCTATTCAGACACTTTAGGCCTTATTTTGTATATGTGGACACCTTTATCGAGGCATCTGTAATTCTTATTGTATTTGTACTCTGGTATATGTTTTTACATGTCTTACATGCATTTGTTTCCGCGTAGCCTTGTATTCTTTGTTCACTTCCAATTTATTGTCTTGTTTTGTCTAGCAATTTAACAAATTAAATTACGATTATGTGCATGTCGTATTTAAAATATTATGCAGGAAATGTAATATTGCGTTTCGTTTCGTTTCATTTCGTTATTTATTTATTTTTATATGTAGTGTAACAGCAAAGAGATATTTCCTTTATCTGTTTCCATAAACAGAGGATGTAAAATTGCCAGTAGCCTAATGTCTATAAAACTTATCGTAGTTTCTGCAAAATGGATCGTGTCAAGATCCAAGAAAGGGGACTTCTTCGGGTCATGTAAAATCAAAAAGCAATGCTAGCTGGTTCTCTAAACATTGCTGCAAAATGTTGTTTGATGTACTTGTATACAACATCGTTGTAAAATTATAATTTTTAGAGTGTTGCACTTTGTAAAAATGAATAATGAATAATTCACAATTTGTCGTAGTTCATCACGAGTCGCAGGAGTTTGTAGTCCTGTTTTACGCAAGCATATGAACATTAATCGAGCAAGGAACACACTCAGCGGAAGACAAATCAAAACAAATGAAGATAAAGTTTTCTTAGAACAAAACTGAAACATAAATAGGCTATAGGGAAGAAGTTGTCCATATTCCGCAGTGCAAACTCTATGTCCCATTCCGTGTCCATCATGAAATACGTTGCAAGTTGTTGCATTTATTTGACAAAATGAAAGTATTTTAAGTTCCCCATTACTCATTTTAAAATACAATTTTCTCTGATGTGTTTACATTGAAAAAGGAATTGAGCTTCTGTATAATTCAGAAAGATTTCTTAGAAAGTGACTGCCAGCTAGCTGGAAAATTCTGTAGATGAATTGGAACAGTCTACTAAGCAGTATGAAAAGACATTTTATTTTTCACTTTTATGCAATAATCGAATGTTCTTCTTCAAAACTACGATTATAAGAATGTACGGGGGGTTACACTCAGAAACAATAAACAATTATACAGGAAAAGCGAACAATAAAAGGCAAAGTTGACTCCTCGCCTAGGATTCATACGATGAAGACATTTTGGGACTGAACGCCCAGCTCCACGAATTCTGATCGTAATTTACCTGCTATGTTTATTATGTTCACTAGTAAAAGCTGACATGATGCCAAATTTTGTTTATGAATATTTGAGATGTTAACTGGGAAGACGCCACACACACGAAAACTGTACTTTATTTTCTAAGTTTCGTTTACTCAAAATGTGTTGAGGTTTTTAAAAAGTAAAAGTCTTTACTGATGCACCGAATAAAACTAGCACAAATAAATAATAATAATAACCATCTAACAAAGGAATGTCTATTACTTTGCAAGATTCATAAGTCCATAAAAATGCAGTTGCGAAGCGACTCATGGAACAATCGTAAAAGATAATGAAAACTTTATACACGGTACTATATATATATATATATATATATATATATATATATATATATAAATACAACGGATATGAGAAATACATGGCAAGTCATGCGCTCGTAGTATTTCGACGAAACTTAAGCGCGTTTATAATACAGCCAAAATATGTAACATTTATTTATGGAATAACAGTCTCATATTTACATTTACACATCAGTTATACTGGCCTTTTCGTGTAACACAGCAACCCCAAATAATTAATGATCAAGCGCAATTCGATCAACGCTAATAAACTCTTTATTAGCAACGAAAAGTGAATCAACACGTAGATTATCTGAACACAGATTAAATAGTTCAGGAGCCAGTGCAAGTCACTGAACATATTACAAAAAATAATATATGATATTAATTTAGCCATATGAAATTCACATAATGTGTAAGATTAATTTTTATATATAATATTCCTCAATTAAATTGTTATTATCATAAAATAGTTTCAGTAGTATAAAACCAAATTATTCTAAAAAGACTTACATTATTAATATTCCCGATTTGTATCTAAACCGTTCAATTATCCTATCACTATGCATCAAACGAAAGTTGCGCATCCCTTAAAATACACAGAACAAATACATTTTCTATTCTTGTGGTGTAGAGTATGTCTTTTATCAAAATGCAAATAATAAACCAGTCCAAACACGCCATGCTGTTGTAAAGAAGGTGTAGCGAGGCTACGGACGCTTGAGGAAGTTGTAACCAGGTTACCCCGACCCACTGCCAGGGGTCGGTCGGGTCAAAGGATGGCAAATCTAATTCTACCCTTCCTTATAACCAGGCTAACTTCATTTTATTCGTACTGCCTTTTTGGTTGACGTGGTACTTTGCGCTTTTCTCCACATGTGAAGCCATTCGAAACTCATCTCAAGAATCACTTGAAATAACAAGCGCGCATTTGCAGTCTGCACGAAATCGAAGGCTTAGTTTCATGTGGAACATGCTCGCACAGACTTACGTGTTATACAGCGACTTTCATACACAGCGTAGCCGTAGCCTCAGATACTTAGCGTCCTCTTTTAAGATTCCGTATCCTTATACAAATTCCACAGAGCTACAGCACTACCGTATCTAAACCTAACATTTATTCACTTTCTTGAGATATCTGAAATTCAAATCGAAGTCTGCTTAGGAAACAGGAATTCATATATAGTGGTACTTAGATTATTCTTACAAGGAGCAGTGAGGACGGCTGACTAGTTATGTCAAAATTTCATATTCACATCAAGTCGCTTCCGATTTTGCATGTTAATAAAATTCGCATTCGCGTCTTTACGCCGTCTGTTACTTAACACTATGTTGTCAAAATATCCATATCTCAGTATGGTTTGATGTTCTTACGGCGTAGAATATGAAGACGGCTATGGTATGTAATGTTTCGCCATGTAGCCTCGTAGAAACTGGCCGACGTTTCAGAAGTGCTTATTGCCTTCATCGTTAGGAACGTCCTGATGTTTGTCCTTTAATGAATTTCGATTAAAACCAACTGAAGCATCTCAATTAATTATCTCCTGTACTTTCATTAAGTATTTTTGAATGAAAAACATAAAACATACATGAACATAAATTATTACGCTCACTTATACTAATATTTCTTCGGCTAAACTCGTTGAGCGAATAAAAAGATGTAGGACTTAAAACTTTCATGGCAAATTATTATTAAATTCTTTCAAATGATCAGATGTTTATTAAAAATATCTTCAAGATATTCATAACTGAATGTACTTTGTAAATATCAATTTTGTGCAAAAAATAAAATGAAACAACGGTTATCTGATTTCGTTTTCGAAGTGTTTATCAGTTCCAAATAATCGAATTATTAGCCTAATCTTCACTCGTGTTTCTGTAATAAACTAGACGAACAGTTAAAATCACATGCTTCATTCTTCTGCCGTCTTTAACGAATCATTTATCCTGGAGAGGGTGGGCTCACATTTAAGAATTATGTCATCACAGTAACTAAAACTGCATTACTTTGAAGTTCACTATGTTTGCCCTACGATTTTCAGATAATTACATATCAACTACTGTACGAGTCCAGATTAAAAGAATATCGCCTGTTTGCTTAGAAACGAAAGATGAAACGTAATTGGATCTTCTTTGGGTTGGGAACAGAAGGCGTCGTGACGTTGGACGGCGGATGAAAGCTAAGAGACTGAGATAACTTGATTTTTGTACTAAATCATCCCACCGGTGTGTTCGTGGCACAGTATTATTACGACTAACATAATAACTGCGATAACTACTTAGAATTAACCCTTTGAAGCTGCAGCTCGTCTAAGTAATATTTTACTTCAGTCCGTACCTCAAAGAAACCACAGAACTTCAACATTACGAAGACCAAGTTGTTAAAGCTCTTTAATGAAATAACAGTTGTTTATCCCTAGTCATAAACAGCATAAACACAAAATACATATTTACTGATTGGTAAAACAGGTGGTATATATATTTACCAGTGGACTTTAAGGGGTTACGAAAAGCTTTTAATTTTAGCGTTCACTTAAGTTCCTATATGAATTGAACCCGAGTATTAGAAGCCATGAGAATTCTGAATGTGAGTTTAGTAAATATAACGTAGGCAAAATGGAAGTGCAGGAAACGTAATATGGCATTAAGCAATTAAAAATTCAAATTACAAACATCTATGGGACTTCTCCAGTGTCTTGATAGAGATACTAAGCCGTCCAGTAAACACACAATACTCACATGTAGGCCGAGTCTTTGTGTTTGACTATATAATATTTGTTTCCGCCCAACACTGGCGTTCTCACATTCTAATTAATGCTCAGTAAAAAGGGCGTAGTGATCGTTGCATGTAGGCGAGGCGGGCGGTTGGGTAAGCCAGGCGAGAATATACTGAGCTGTTGGGGCATACAAGGCTTCGCTTAGGGGCTGGGTGGTCCTGTCTCTTTATACATGTAAGTGGTCATATTTCCCTGTTTGTTAGTAGACCACTGAGAACGAACTCAAGCAACGTTAGTTTAGCTTTTGTACGGTTTCCTGGGTAACTATCGGCCATGTTTTACCATTTATATACCCAGCCCAGAGAGTATGCTGACGTATTTTGTTTTGGTCTTGGTGTTATGGAAAATTATTCAATCTACTGTCTTATTCTACTTAGTAACTAATCTGACCAGCCAAAAATTGTGAAAAAATTGTTTTGGAAGCACCTCCCGCAAGGGGGGGGGGGTGACTGCCATCTTCAAATTCCCCTTGCCCTGTATAATTCCGCAAGTGTGAGAGTGTGTAAATGCTGTAAAGAATTTTTATTTAAAATTACGCTTTCTTAAGCCAACCTTTCCTGAAGACCCAAATATGCACTAAAACCAACAAAGTCATTGAATAAAAAATTCATTTTCTATGACAACACCTTTTCGAGAAATTTAAAGTTAATTTATTCCAATGTAAATAAAACTTTATTTCAACTGATACTCCGACATCTTATCCACCCTATCCTACGATTTTATGTGCATGTTCAATACGTGATTTTAAGGGTTAAAGAATTATCATCATCATTACTTCTGTTATTATTCGGTAAAACAGCACAATAATGATTCTGAATTGGAAACAGACCACAAAGCCTAGTCCGTAAAGGACAAGACAACAGCACAATTACGTTTTCGGAACAAACCATCTCTTCCTGCTATTACTTTTTCGCTTGTATTTAAGCCACACTTTTGTCCACAAGTCTTCTGTACTTTTGCATGTCCGTATCGAATCTTTCCAAAATATTATTAATGTTAGAAAATAAGGACAGGGCAGAATAACATGCTCCGTATTATGCACGTCCAATGAACATTGAGTAAAAGACCAGAATCTTAATATTGATCGGACTAAAAATATAATCTGTCTGATGTGTTGACTAGAAAGTTATTACAGTATTTTCAATAGCGGCCTGAGATCTCATTGTGTGTTAATATATTTTATCTAACCGATGTGCAATAAATTAAGGTACTTAATTTTCTTGTATTTGTGCCACAGAGAAACTCCCTGTTCAAAATATAATATTTGAAAGCTTTTTAAAACCCTTAACGATATAAAACCGTGGAAGCGCCAATGCAGTATTCTGGTACATGGACACTTTGTTTCTTGCAGCTAGCCGAACTATCGGTTGTGGTTGCAAGCTTTACACGAACCAGAAGCTAGGCTGAGATAGGAGTAGAAGAGCTAATTAGAGGATATTTACAGTCGGGATGTCGGTGACACGAGCAACCGATCATAAATTTTATCAGTTAAAGTTGGTTATAAACCGGTGTTAATGCTGTCACAGTTATTTTCTGCCATGAAAATGTTGCAAATTACAGTGGATGTTAATAATCATAGTCAAATAATAACTGGTCATCATAATTAGCTTCATCACAAACTTATTAACGCTATTAATCACTTCCGATGTGCAAGAAGTATATATTTTAGTATGAAAAAGTGACAGTGGAAATTTATTTTTAAGAAAAAATTATTTATGTTTACCAAATTGTCTGGATGCAAAGCAAATTGTGTAATTGTCGGAAGCTTAGTCTTTTCTCTAAGAATTGCCCCCATTGTGGGTACAAAACGCTTTGAACTTCAGAGGTATGATATGTAAATATGCTTAGCACTAAAATACGCGTAACGCACGATCACTGTGTACATACATTTATGTATATTTCTTTGCTTCTATAACTTTACGACTTTTTAAAGTTATTCACTTACATAAAGGTAATTAATGACAGAGGGACAAAATTGGTAACACAGAAGCAGTACTTGTGGTCTATTTCAAGGTACTCCTTCATAATTTGCTTAATAAAACCTCAAAATTACACGGTCAGGGTAGTCGATGTCCAGGCGAGGGCCGACGCGTTGTAAATGAGCAAACCCGTTTTTACAAGGGATGGATGTTAACAACGTTTATGGCCGTCCTGATAATATTAGCATGAAAAGAATTAGAACAGCCGGTAAATATTCCAGCGAGGATTACATTATACTGAAAGAGGCAGAAAGGTCTGTTGAAACAAATCAAAATTCTTTTTCGAAACATATTTGGAAAAATCTCATTTAAACACAAGGAGTAGTGAATTTGTAACAAAACTAAATTATCGAAATAATTTTCCTCGTTCAGTAACAAATGTTCTGAACAAGGCTGTAAAATTCTATTTGATGGAATTTTGCTGTAACTCCATTCCGTAGAATTCAATTTCATTCTGATAAAATACTATAAGATAAATCGAGCTACAGTTCTTGCGTGTGTTTGTTGTTTCGATCAATGCCTGGAATCGACTGGACCTGGTCAGCTATTGAGAAGGCTTGTGAGAGTGAAACTTAGTTTAGTGAAGCCGTAAGAGTGTTTCCATGGAGCAAAATAATTTTCTTGCCTTACTGGTTCCTTCCATTTCTTCTTATGTTTCCAGAAGACTGTATAATACAACTTTTGTTACTACCGAAGCAAAGAACTTGGTTAAATAATGTTTTTACTGATTTATATTTACGTTGTAGGCCACTATAATGAGTTGAAGAGTGGGTGGGTGGAAGAGAAGACCATGGATGTACCCCAGCCAGGTAATAATAATATTGCAATAATTATTAATAATCTTACCTGTACTATAAAGGCTTCTGTACAGGAAAATTATTCTCAATTGCATAACATTGGGTCGTGAACAAAGGCGGGATTTGGCATTAGCGGTGCTGAACTTCGGGTTCTGCTGGCGACAGACACAAATGTAAAGTTGTGCTTTCAACAACAACAACAACAACAACAACAACGATAATAAATAAAGGGCTTGTCGTAAAGGAATGCGATTATCAAATACAAAAGTTGTGGGTTCCTGTTCTGGTTTGGTTTGAGGAATGAGCGTTTCACCTGCAGATGCTACGTGATGGGACACTTCTCTGGAAGATGCCAGGCGCGTTCCTGTGACAGACCCAAGAGAAACATGGTCTCTTCTGGGTTCTCCGTACCAGCAAAGTCATAACACAAACACGTGATTTCCCACAGCGAAAATTAATCTTCCGTTACAGTTGACAACCGGAAAAGAGCCAACAATAAGAAATGTACATGATTCCTTAGAGGAAATTGGCCGATATATTGTCTTACTCATATAACAGCTCTTATTTATCGTATTACAAGATTTATTCCATGGTACCTTCGGCCTGTAAAGACAATCGAAACAAAAACTGGATGTTCTGCTAACTTCCGGGTATGTATACATGTTTAATTATTTATAAATTTAGGGTGAGACATTTAGTTTTTGACTTATTTCCTCGTAATCTCATTGCCACAACCAATTGATGAAAAGTCTGAAACTTACGTGGAGGTTTTCATAATTTAGATCAGCGAAGCTTTGGACTACAGATATGTATAGGATTGTTAGAAAATCCCTGTATCTCTGTGTGCATGCCACATACAAGCCACGTGCGTTACCTGTAGCGTACGTGTGAACAGGGGCTGTTGAACCAACCTGAACTATGACTGGGAAGTAGAAGAGAAGTGAGCAAGGGGACGGGTATCGAATTACCCACATCTGCATGAACTGTTATCTGGTCTATTTGCATCGTAGCCTGAGTTACACAGCACAATACAATTTTATACTGACTTGTTATCAACTCCGCCCATTACATCTACCTGGTCCTATTCCGCGAGGGACAGACATCAAATTTAACTTTACTTTTGTACGAGTTTTGAGGTGTTTGCCCTGTTGTGTGTTGAACGTTAGGCTTATAGTCTATCTGCACAACAATTTTTTTATTATATATCGAATGTTTGTTAACGACACACTATATGATTTGACCTTAATTGGTCATCTTCAGGTGCTTCTCTGTAACTGTTCGAAGCTAATAGATATAACTGCTAATTTGCATACATATTTTCTGTTGCTCACTTTACCACATATTGGATTGTGTCTTAAGCAGTTTACCTTTTTAGTAGAGTGAAACGTTTTAGTTTGCAGTTACTTTAATACGTACGTCAGATCATTAGGAATCACAATATTGAAAACTTACTTTCGCAGATAATTTTTCGACACATATTTGAATTACTGAAGCTGGAATAATTCAAGTGTCATCTGGCGCAAGTCTGGGATTAGTCTACAAAAATTACACAATATGAAATTTTAGGATTTCACTGAAGTTAATATTTCGGATTCTATCGATGTTCCGCTCGTGGGCAGCAACGTCGTGAAGCGTTTCGAAAAAACGAAAAAAAAATACTGGATCTATCAGGGATAAAGATGGAGTCATTATGTTCCTCCGAAACGTTAGTTATCTACACACAAACCCACATGGCGTTACTACCCAGAAAACCATCATCAACATCCTCATATCTCATTCACTAATTTGGATTTCAACGTTTCTGTATCCTTCACTGTCTCCAATCTCAAGGCGAAGTATTGCTCATTGAACTCAGCCGATACTTAACAGAACAGGTCCGCAGACCGATGGTAGCTGCTTGTTCAGCCCGTACTAACACGTTGTCACTTTAGTTCTGGCATTATATATATATATATATATATATATATATAGAGGTAAATATGAAGGCCATCCAAGACATAGTTTTACTGAGTATTTACACGATCTGAAATTCAAAGCCGTTCAGTTTGCTGATCCCAGATGAATGTCAGGTTGACGAGTTTCTAATTTTGAAACGGGCAGTACATGTGATCAATAACAAACTGTTTTGCAGACAGGGCAGTATTATAGACTTCTAATGTATGGGCTAATTATAAGGTGTAAATTGGTATTGATTGGACGACCCCATTAATAGAGTTATCAGAAAATAAGTTGTTTATTGGAGATGGTCATTACAATTCATGAATCACGTTATTCCATTACGACGCAAAGCACGAAGGAACATAATTAGGTCTTGTTTCCATCATAGAAGTTAGTAAGTGGTAGTAGGTATTATACTGAGTTTTGAAGCTTCTGCAGACCCCTGCTACAGCCCGTACCTTAGGTCTAAATATTTTTTTTAGTACTTTGTACAAATATCACAACGCCTTTGAACTGAGACAGTTGGAAACTGGACTCCGTGCGTTTTGCCTGCCTGCTGGATTCCGGTATGTCACATTGATGAAAAGACGTTAAACACTGGTATTGCTCCTGACGTCAATTTCACAATACTTTCCAACTTTGACGCTTCATCACATAAACAAAAATGTATAATGGATATATTGCAATTACTGGAACCCACCTCCCTCGGCTCAGGATGTGAAACTCGTTAATGTATTTCTGTGGTTTGCGCGAGAATGAGACCACTCAGAGATAGCCCCATCTCATCTTATCGTTTCATTTCGTAGATTTTCAGAGCAATATGAATCTATAAACATTATAACAGGACCCTAACGTGCTCGAATAAAACCACGGCTTCCTTTGAGCTACTTAATTTTGACTTTTCCCATTGAATGCTACCTATTTTAATTGGGAGACGAAGCTCGAGATTATGAAGAGACGAAACTACAGTTCATGACCAATTTATCGATCGGCGTTTGTGTTTGTCGCCTGTGGGATTCCCAACCATCATTCACAGTTTCAATTTAATCTCATGTGAAACAAAAGACAGAGCGTCTGTCCGCCTTCGCTATAAAAATGGCGTGGCCTTTGAAGACGAATGAGTAACGGGAAGGTCAGAAGGAATATGAACTGACCGTCATATCTAATGCTTCAGCCTTTACATTGCATCAACTGAAATATACGTATTACTTGTATGGCTACGGTTTGTAATTAAATCGCTAACAAAGAAACTGACCAACAGACTAAGTGCACGGATCAGTATTCAGCTTCGCATGCTGAAAGTCCCTCAGATGGATAAAAATCCGACGTTTTATAGAAAGCGGAAATGTATTGTCTTGTTTATATAAGTTCGCAACCGAACCCTAACCCGAGTTAATAGAATCAAGTTTACATCCACACAGCCTGTTTTTATAATAAACATTTTAATATTATCCTCCCATATGCGCCTAGTATTTAGAATTGATTTCTTCCCTTCGAATTTCCGGACTAAAAATTTTGTTGGCCAAATTGTTTCTCACTTCCCAAATGCGTGCTAAATGTCCTGCCAAGTCTACTCTCTTTTATTTATTTATGGCAATACTGAAGATATCTATCTTCTGGGTTTTCACTTATCGCCCTGATTATGGAGGCGGCAGCGATCTCTGAAACGTCGGTAAACTTCTACCGTTCTACACGGCGCAATAATCCATAACAACAACAATCTTCAGACTCACCGCCTTGAGAACCTCAAATCCTACTTAACTCAATACTATTTGGTGGAGGAGAAGTTATGAAGTTCGTTTGTACGTAATTTTCTCAAACTTCTGAATACCTGTTTCTAAGGTCGGAATATATTTCACAGTACTCTGCCTCAGTCAGCCTCAATTTAATTTCAATCCTTACGGCAGTTGCATTAATTCGATAAACTATGAATTCGATTACAGACAAAAAATTTCAAGTTAGTGTCTGACATTTTTATTGTTGCAATAACACAATATCACCTCATCCGCTGCTAAGGCTGATTCCGTCGTTTTTATTTTGGGTATAATAGAAACACCGGAGTTGGTACAACAAATATCGCTTAATACCGCACGAGTACAAACAAACTACTGTTAATAAAGGAAGACATTTCCTCCCAAAATACCATATGTCAAGTTACGAGTGTTTCTGAGGAAACGAGGCCAGCACATCCTAAGTTTACTGCGTTTCCTTTACATTTCTCTGAGATTGGCTTTCTGCTACATGACTTGTCAGTTCGGATAAAGCATCTGATAAGTTATATACAGCATTGTCTTCAGTAGGATTTGAGGTTCTCTCAGCGACGATAATGAAAATGGCTGGCTTAAGGGTTGTTACGAGACTACACGGCGCTACAACCCCCAGAAGATAGGAAATTTCAACATTATCATTGTAAACTATTTTACTATTCCTTCAAAAATTAGATGATGCCGATACTTTCATGTAAGATATATTGTGAAGTTGACGGGTATTTTGATTGAAATCATTTAGGGCGAAGAGTATTATTGGTATTTGGTGAATTGGTGAACTGGAATTATTTTGAAAGATATGTAATAGCTAAGAAAAGTGAATTTTAAATTAAGTTAAAAATGAGTGTCTTATTAATTTGTGCCCCTTTATTGCCATCATAGTAATTAAGTCACACGGGTGAAGAGAGTCTTGACTTATACATAAAAGGCTGTTTGGTACAATGTTGTATTGTAATCCCTGCATCGAAAACCCAGGTTGCGAGATGATTAGCTAGTTCTTACACTGTTACACAATATTCCGGTCAGACTGATTAGTATATTCGTACATTTGACCTAATTGTATATCTATGCCACAAAATCGAAATAAATCGCTAGAGGTCCACCTTCTATAATTTCAACCCTTTAATATTTAAAGATTTATTACATTGATCATTCACGGATCAAAAACACTAAGGCATCAGACCATACATAAATAGTAACTAAAATTAGAATCAATAATTGTTCGTCCTCTTTATCACACAAATTAAAAAAAATGTGCGTCCCATTTATAATTATCAAAATGATTCTGGTTATTCTAACGTCTATTATTTCTCGATTTTTCTTACTAGAACTGATTTTTAGGACCATGACTAACCCACCTCAATCTATGCTATTTTTATATACAAGATGAACTTGTTATGCCGCCATGTTTGAGCCCCTCGTTTATAGCAACAGGGCGATTAAAAGCTTTGAATATAAGCTACCAAGTCTCCACATATTATGTACACACGCGAACATGCTGCATTCCTATTACTTTGATGCTTGTTCCTTATTGGCTTTGACTTTTCGTTAGAAATTGCTTCTGCGCCTACCTTCATACAGAAACTAAGTAACTAATATGCTCAAACTATGATAATATCTGCGTATAGCAGATAACGGCACCTAAATGCCTTTGCAACGAATAATAATGCACAGGAACTTGCAGGATCACTTCACAGCTACACAAGGACACTCTGGAATTTCAGTTCTAGTCACTTGATGGCGACAGTGTTTTATTAATTCTCAGCCAACATCAAGTAGTCATCGAGAAATCACTTGAGGCGTCTACTGGCAACAACTGCATACCTCAGTTAACTGATGTTTGCAGACAACTTACTCCATTCAAGTAGTTGAAAACAAGACGGAAAGAAAGTTAAGGAAAATTAAGATTAAAAAATTGACTTATATAAAGATATAACATGCCCATTTCTGTCATTTGGTACATAATATGAAAATCAACTAAGTTGTCCCGCATGTTAAAAAGTAATACGACGGAAGGAATATTGAATTTCAATTTTTATTGTAAACTTTATATAAAAGTCATAACGTAATTGAAGAAAATGTATAGTTTTCTACGTCTACAAAGACACAACACTTAAAATTAAGCTATACAATACAAATCATGTAACGAATCATAATATATTTCGGTAATATTCTCCGGGGAATAAACGCCATTACATATTTCTGAATTGCAATATAAAGGCAAAGGATGAAAGGTTTTCTGGAGATCAGATCCATATAACCACAACCGCATCCAAAAGTGTGAAGACTATTATTAAATAAGTACTTACTATTCACGATGGTAATTCATAAATTCGTATAAAACGTGATTTTATGTGTCTTCTTATCCAAAACGATAGCTCACATTTTAAAATTAACAACATGGCGACAGAAACATAGATTTGGGTTGTTAGATAAAAGGGTGCTTAGAAAAACACATGCATAAAAGACGGCGGAAATCCTAACATCAAGTTCATCACAGTTCAACACAGCGTTTTATAGGAATCCCAGCACTTGACAGGATAAACCTTTATTAATCCCATTACAAGCATAACCAGCTTATCTTTGTATTAAAGACTCACATTTTGAGTTAATAACTAAAGATTTAAATATTTTCTGTATAAATGAGTTAACGAGAATAAATATTTCGCTATATCCAACTGTTGGTTCCACTTAATCAACGCATATAACAGAGTTTTGTCCTATCACCATGTTTGAAAGTAAAAAAACACAACAAATTTTCATGCAGAAGTTATTGGCATGCTTATGGTCTATCTGCAGACTATATGCCACATGTATTGCACTAACGGTTCTTTAATTATTACTATCAAATTACTTCCAATGTTAATGAAAACAGTTCACGGTTTAAATATAAATGTAATGTTATTAATAAACTAGAGGAAATAAATACATAGTAATTTGATTACCTAATTTCTTTCATGGATATTTCTACTTGAAATCGAAAATTACAATTTGGTGATACATATTTTCTTCTCGTTTCAATAACTGTAGCTGATGAAACCCGAGAAAATAACATGTGTTTACCAAGTTGCAATCGTTAATTTGGCATAAATATCCATAAAAGAAACTAGCATGTTATAGGAACGCATAGTGTTTCAATTCTTGGCTCGGAGGAAAATATTTTGACCTAATTAGGGGAAAGTAATAGGCGTCTGGGAAAAGTTTCACTTTGATAACTTTTGTATCTGTATCTTAATTTGAATATCGTATAGGTTATATGTAGAAATGTTACATTTCGTAAAACATGATATAATAGACTTTACTCAAAAGCTTATATAAAGATTAAGCGTTTATGTTTTTTGGAAGCAGAGCAAGCGTTATGAAAAATAAAACACAAAAGAAGAATAGAAAGTGCACTCATCTGATTTTAAATAGATCTCTATCAGAAGCAATTTTAGGCGAAGTCTATAAAATTAAAAAGAAGCTACTGCACACTACAAAAACAGTTCGATTAAACTTTAAGATAAAATATATGACTACAGAATATGGGAGAATGGCGTATATGCCCATGTACTCACGGATGAACACGAATTTTATGAACTGCCGGTGCCTAGTAGTAGACGAAAGAAGGACAAATGTAAAGCCGGCTACACGCGTACAGGTATACCTGTACGTGTGTAGCCGGCTTAAGTGTGGACTGCTGGGATCTTCCCCGCCTGAACATCTGAAATATCTAATATCATTTTAAGTTCTGTACCTCAGAACATGCTTTAGAGTTTTCTCTATGAATGAAAATAAAAGATTTGTGTCTGCTGACCAGAACCAACAGGCGACGTTACTAAAATTTTAAACAGAAAAGAAAGACTTAGGTTTCTAGTTATGGTCTCATCAATCAGCATTTTCTTAAGAAACTACTCCTTTTTCCGCATAACTATTGGAGTCTGTCTCGGACGAAGAGTAATAACATGCTGTGATACCAAAGACTGTACATTAGCAGCCTCATATAAAGTACTGTTTATTTCCTCGATGGTTTGTTGAATCGTGTGGCGAAAATATTCTTGGGGCTACGCACTTGAAGCTGTCAGCAAGATCCCCTTCTGATTTCAATGAACCCTGTCCTGGTGTGATGCCGATCGATGAAGCAACACGACACGGAAGTTCCGTTATGCCTGTTGCGTGGTTTATCGTATGAATTTTAACTTTTATCGATTCCTGCAACCGGCATTCATATTTGTTCTGGCAGAGGTTCTCATGGCGGAAGGAATGAAGTTGGCTGTCTTCACGGTTGCGCCGCGTAATTTGGCGCAACAACCTAGACGACAGCCTGTTCTGTTTCCACGCTGTTTCAGACGTTAACATATCCATTATTGAAACAGCCATTTCCAATTGCGATTCAGGCCAAGGTTAGTGTGCTGTTTTGTGTTGTGTTTGCGGGAACACTTAGAAAGGAGTCCCGCTCTTGTATACTAATTTTATTTCAAGACACTCCGAATGCCATAATACTATATTGAATATTGTAAATACGTTCAGTAAACACTAAAATAAAGTCAGTAAGATCCAGTCGGTTATACAAAAATGAGCAATGTTTTTAGAAGTATAAGTTCATAGGTAGTTGTTGATTAAAAGTTAATATTATAAATTATATCACTGTGAGGAAGAACGCACACATTTTAACGCAAAGCCTGAAATGAATATATCACTTGGAAGGGCTGATGATACTATTAAGATTTACCTTAATATGGGATTCAGGCTGTGGAGCGGATTAATTTTGCTTAGGATAGGTACCGCTGACTGGTTAGTGTTTTAAATTGACGCGAGAAATTTCTTGACTCCCTGAGCGACTATTAGCTTTTTACGAACGGCTCTGTTCCATTATGTTAGTCGGTTACTTACAATGGAACCCGATCGATTGATACCCTCTGAATGGCTGTGGACACTCCTCTGACTTCATGGTCAAAATATTAGGTTTTGACATTCCACTATTTCCTTTTAATGCAGAATTTATTTTCAACCTTTTTCAATGTTAGTTCGTAAGTCTCATAAACGTCAGCTGTAGTTTAGGTGGTAGAATATTTTATATGGTGCAGGCAGCCGGGGTTTCTATTCTCAAAGGTGATTTTTATCACCACGTCTATAATGATTTGGAGTCTGCAAAATTAATTTGTTTTCTATTTTATTTAATTTTTAACTCTTTCCACTCACTTATTTAATTTCTTCTTTTATTCATATTTGAGAACGCCAGGAGTGGTTTCAGATTATTGTACATTATTGAAACATTTCAGCAGCTTCAACTGTTCCTGAAAAGTCCTGTTTCCCTGGCTGCAAATATATTTCCACAAATTCTTTCAAGGGGAATTGTCTATTTTCAACGTTGCATTATGAGAAACCAAGAGTTGCCCATATCAGTAATCAGACATTTAAAAATTTATGTATAGACCGGGCACATGCCTCTTATTATCAGGCTTTTCTCCAGTAATAAATTGTTCGTAAAATGTAATAAACATAAACAATTTGTTTGTATTAAGTCCTTCGTTCAAGAGCGCTGTAACGTAATTTTTCCTGCGCAGGTTAACTATTCCCGTAAAGAGTTATAAGGGTTTAGAAAAATGTTTCAATTGCCATATTAATTTCAGGGAATTTAGATCCACTATTCGAAATCCGAACATTAGATAAAAACTGCAAAGGAAAACTTCTAATAAGCCTTCTGTTGTTAAGGACGATAATGACATGTAAAACATTGTAAAATGTAGCAACTGGCACATATGGGAAGGAACGACATTAGAAAGCCGGAAAAATAATTTTAAAGCACGGCTAAATTAACATGCGTTATTATGTCAAGAACCTTGTTTTGGACAGACTTCAGCAAGCTCCATCTGCAATTTCAATGCAAATTTATAGTAGTACATTGACCTGCCTACCGACTGGAATAATTTAAATGCTAATAGATGTCTTAAGTTTGTGTCAGAGCTCCGGGTTCAATAAACGGATAACACAGTGTGTTAAAAAAGAGACGAACTGCATGGAAGAAACTGACGTCTTACTGTTGAATGTGGTGGCAACTATTTTCCTCACATAATTAGATATGGCAAACGGTATGTTTGTTGACACAGAATCTACCGAAAATTAATATTCTTCGCATAAGACTCAACACCATTCATTTTTTTATTAAACTGAGACAAGAAGAAATGTTTCTTGAGTGGGTTGCGTATTATTAAATGCACTGTATTAATGCAAGGTTTTTTAACATAAAATTTACCTTAAAAGAAATTTATGTTGCAAAAAGTTTGTAATTGTGACGTATTTGTGTACAAAAACAAGTTTATGAAAATAAAATGGTGTACGGATTATTTTAAACAGTTATTTAAAGCTTAATTATAATTTCAACATAGTTCATAACTCAATTTGTGTATGTCATGTGGTTTGGGATAAATCGCTACCCTGAGGTTATGCAGAAGTTTGTATTGTAAATTGCATTTAATTAATATTTGCGGGTGTCTAAACCCTTATCCCCAAACGAAAGCTGCGTTTCCTGATGTGTGTAAACAGTAACTGAACAAATTACGTCCATCCTTTTGGCAGCTCATGGAATTGAACTAATTGCAATCTTCGAAATATTACTCTTTTAAATTCAGTCCTAAAAACTTTTTTCCAATTTTGTATACAATTATATAATATTGTAAGAGTTTTATGACAAAAATAGCTTAGCATTTTATGGCAGTGTTCGTGTTTTATTATATCGCCAAGTAGAAAAGAATTCTCATCAACTTCATAATTGAACCTCTCAAAGTGTAGTATAATTGGTTTGTTTTATACAGACAGAGTGCGGTTTTGTGAAGTTGCTTTATTTTAAATATAAAATGTAATAAGCACCAAGAAGAAAAAGAAGAAGAAGAATAAAAAGCATTATATGTTTTATTAAACGTATTAAGTTTATGTAGGCCTATTTATGCCTACTCATAAACTTAAAATATTTTGTTATCAAATTTATACATTGAAGAAATCTAATACTGAAAATTTCCTTTCGTCATAAAACAATACAATTGTTATGAAAACTGTTTTTGTGTGTATTCATGTAATAGTATATTCTTAATACCATACGTAATGATTGTGTGTATGACATTACTCTTTCCTGCAGCGATGAATGAATTTCTCTTTTTGTTATTAATTTTGTTACTGAAGTGCAGATAGCTACGTATTTTCAAAATGGACTAAGAAACATTGTCAATTTCTAGATATTGTCATCAAACAAGTGAAACAAGTTCTGTATACTGAGGTAATGGGGCAAAGGGGTTCAGTTACGAGGCGTAACATATATTTCTCTAAATTATTCTACTTTTATTTAAAAAGATAAGCTTAAGCGTGGCAGACAGAATTTGATGTTCTCACGGCGGTGAGTGCGAGGATGGTTGTCTTCTGGGTTTTGCGCCTTGTAGTCTGGTAGAAGTCTACCAACGTTACAGAGATTTTCTGATGATGGAGGCAACAAGGACATCTGAAGCGTTGGTAAACTTCTACCACACTAAAAGGCGCTAAGACCCAGAGGACAATCATCTAAGGCTGATAGAGATAAATAAACATACGTCGCGGCTGTACAGAAATCATAACATGTTTTTGCCATGTATCAAGTGTATCAAGCAAAATACACATTATGAAATACAAGTTTCAAGTGCACTAGAAACAACGACGTAATTTCTTACCATTTTTCAACCTTAACTGAGATTAAATGAGTTCAGGGTCTCACAAATCTACTGCCCTTCTCACCATGGGAGTACCTTTTTAGTTTAGGTCTAACGAGACTAACAACAAATTTAATTGCAATGCATTAATTTTTGTTCCTTCATTTTAGCATTTCACTAGATCAGCATTTTAGATGCCACCAATAGAGAATAGCATAATTTAAACGTCTTACGTGCACAAAATTTGCATAAAGCTCACTGATTCGAGATAGTCTTCAGTTTCATAACAACAGTTTGCGCAGTTGATTGTATATCTGATTTCGCAGTGCCATGTAGCTGATATTGATCCTTTGCTACTCACTGCCCATAACTAAACAGCATTTCTAATGCCACCCCACGTGTATGCCTATCCGTTCTTGTGTTCTTCCATTTTGTTTAACAATGCGTTAGGGACTTTCTTAGCGATGTTTTATTTCTTACATGTACCTACTCAATTTATAAAGCCGTCGCACAGCGGATATGAGACACCAACACCGTTGGCTTTATAATCCTGGAGTATATATTGTATGGGAAGGACTTTATACCTTGAATGTCATTAGTATTTCCATTCAAGCACTGTGAATTCATTTCACAATGGAAAACGAGTCCAGTACAATGCACTGTTTCATAATCTCCCATAATGCCTCTATATTACACAATATTCCCTGCCGTGGCATTGTGGTTTACGAAGAGAACTTTCAATAGATTTGCTCGAATGTAATTAATAGATAGGATTTAAATATTTGGCCTATGAGTAATAACTATTATTCGTGTAATCTATTATTTAATATCAAGCGCGAATACAATTTGAAGCTGTTAACACGTCAACATATTAATTTAGGTTAGTTCACATATCTGCTAGTCTTTTGTTTATATCGTTACATTTATAAGTAAAATATGTTACCATATGTTTTTTTTTCCAGAGCTTAGTACGATATTATGCACTAATATCAAAGGAATATTATTGAAGGGGAATTATATGAAAGCGAAAGCTAGGACAAATTAGCATCAAAATAATTAACCTTAATCCTTAACTGGGATCAAACTTTGATCTGCAGACTGGTTATGGAGTTGTAGTGTGTCAGATGTTTACAGTTGTCCTTCATAAACTGACATCTCACGAGGCGACAGACTAACACCAAGTTCGTGTGTCCCAGACATCTGCTTTCTGCACAGGTGGACATCTTACCTGACAAGCCTATGTATCCAGGAAATCTTTATGTAGGAACAAAGAATAAGCTTACTCTCGGAAAGATATGGATGTCGTCTATTGGTTACCAGGAAACGGTGCCTTCCATTATAAGGAGACAATTACTGTATAAACTCTGTTTCGGTACCGAGTTGGTAAAATTTCTACGTCTCACTGGCAGCCACTGTAACAGTCTGAGCCGAGCTTAGAACTTTATTTAAATTGCTTTATCTCTCTGGGATTTTTGATCTATAAGTATCATCTGTATTCTTGTATACAGTAGTTTCATTAATGCAGTTTATATTGAAGATTTATCTCGAGCTTTAAATAAAGTGAAATATGTACGTAGACCTATTAAAAATTTCAGTGGAACAGAGTCCATCTTGCGAAGCTGGCGTTAGATCAAGAAATTCCGGCCTTTTATGTCACCAGAGTATTCATTATTGTGTTCACATGGGTCCGATACTCGTCTCTATCCTGTGCCACATTAATCCATTCTACGCCCTCATAAATATACTCTATGATGTATCTTAATGTTATCTTCCCATCTACCCTTAATTCTCCATAGTAGCCTCTTCCCTTCAAGTATTGCGCCTGAAAAGAATTGTGTACCCTACACGTCTCAGCTCTACCACATATTCTACATGACCCGCCAATCTCATTATCCTTGGTTTTATCTTCCTAATAATATTGCGCCGTGCAAATTTATCGACTTCCTTTATATTGTGTCCAAATATTCTCTCAGAATCCTATTGTTGAACACCTCTAGTCGATGTGAGATTAAATTTCGCTGTTTTCTTTCCTGTGCCTTTTAAGTCCTCGTATGTCACGGTTCCGAAACGAAATGCAAGTCTCTATTCTCAGAGCCGTTTTCCTTGCGAAAAATGTCTCCATATTTTCAAAATCACAAGATTTGTTTCTTACTCACAACAAAACGGTATATTTCCGATATTCAACTCCCACAGTTTGTTCAACCAGAAATCATTATTTTTCATCAAACGTCTGTTTTTTTTACTGCATGAAGAAATATTTCTTGAGCATTTCGACATTTCCTAGCAGTTAAGTTCCATTAGAGCCTGCGATTAAAAGAGCTAGGACGCTCGGAAATGTGCAGACTGCAGTACATTACAGCACAAAGACGGTCCCAGTAATAACCTACAGCAATGGAAGTGTTTTACGGTCCGCTTGTTTCTTGAGGAAACGTTGCGAAGAGACCCTTAATGGCAGCTAGAAGTTCTAAGGAACAGCTAATTCACTAAGTTATTCGGTTGAAGAACTGTGCAAATGGGAAAGACGATATAATGAAATAAAAAGTTTATAATGCTTTATTTTTATGCTTCAGCAGGGATCTGAAGAACAGTAGAACAGAAGTACAGAATCTTCTAACGTAAAGATCATTCAGCATTATTTTCCCATCTAGAAATAAGACTGATAAAGCAGTACGAAAAAGAAGTGCAATTCCTCCTCGCAGTGCATTGTCTGAATCCTTCTTCAGAAACTAATATTTGTTTATAGGACCCAAGCCGTGTTCACAAGAGCCCGCTACTGGACCCTATATGGGCCAGCTCATGTCAAGCTGCATCCTGACATCCAATTCATTTACGGTCAATTTTAATATTATATCCCGCTTGTAACTAGATCTTTAAGTTTCCTCATTAAGATTGTGTATTCATTTCTCTTCTTTCCGAACAGGCTTCATCCTCCTTAACTTGATCACAAACATTTCATACGTGAAATATGTACAAAATTACAGATTTAAAAGGGCGTACAAAAAACTTCTTACGAAGTAACTTATATGTAAAACACTTCTATGCAGAGACTTTGAACTGAGCAATTTCAAGGAGTTTCTTTTTTCCCCATCTTATTTATTTATCTTTTGTAAGTTTTAAGATATTCTGGGGTGTTTGCGAAATTTCTGTCTTTAGTCTGGTCTCCGTTCTCCATTATGGGCTTAGAAAAATATTAGATATTTGTTGCGTAATTATTCATACATTTAAGGGGGAAAAATAAAAATTGAAAACACAAAACCTATCGACATAGGATGTTTGAATTAAACATTTTTTTTCATCTAGTTGATGAAAATTAATATACAAACCTCTTAAGATCCACAATATGCTTGTGAATATAAAATATTTGCATGCAGAAGTTCTTCAAACTGTTTTGTTATAATTTATTCACATTATGCATATTCATCACTGTACGGCTGTGAAAAAGCATCCACGGCAATCTGAATTGGATGGAAATGTTTCACTGTCGTAGAATACTGTATGTCTGTTCATAAAACATAATCTAAACCCAACAGAAAAGGAATTTCACACTATGCGTTTCGTACGACGCAGAGCTTATTGTGATTTAGATGGAATTTAAACAGGAATGAAATATTTTGAAGTAGTGGTTTATTTCTTCTTCTACAGATGTGAATTTTGTAACATCCGGGGAGTAATTTTTTAAAGTGTTTCACTGACCATTCTCCGTTCGTCAGAATTGAAAAGCGAGTTTGTAAGGTATTTTATATTTTAGGCAAAATTGTAAAACTGTTTTTGTAGTAAAGAATGGCAAATATTTTCCATTTTATTGTCGTAATGGAAAACACAAACATGATAAACATACAAACTCTAATATTTAGCGTTTTTTAAATCTTATGGGAGATTATAATGATGTATTTCTCACATAGTAGATGGGAGGATATCACTTCAAGAATCGCAAATCACGCCAACATAAACCGAGAGCATTCCACCCCGCCCCCAAAAAATTTCATAACACTCCAGTCATACACGATACACCATTTTGTACAAGATTCAACATAAAATAATAAGCAAAGGCTTCCCACAAGGAAATCTACTTCAACAGAAGTTGGCAGAGTAGTAACTAGTTGGCTGTATTCCATAAATACACAGAAACTATCGTATTCCATTGCTGCTACAGCAATATGCAGTCTTGTTAATTTTAAACAGGTTATAACCCACGTGTTCTCGTGTCATGTAGTTATTTAACATGTGTCACGCCCAACCAGCAATTAATTGCAGACTGCAGTCGACACAGCATCGTGACATAATTTAGACCATGTCCATTTCTGTTTTTGAATAAAATCTATATCTCAGTTTCTTTAAACACACCGCTACATATTAACAATTACACAGTCGAATTAACACTAAAAAGTTAATAAATAAACAGTTTCTTTATATTGTCCATCAGTATCTTACTTAATTGTGGAATGAGTAAACAGAATATAATTTTCTGATCAAACCTATTGTTACCTTTGCTGGTTGTGTTGAACAAATGTATACTCCCGACATGAACGCAAAAGGAACACAAAAAACGTACAATGAAAGACCCTAGCTTCTATGTTATGAATTTGGGTAATTGCACCTTGAAAGAAAGTGTACACAACACAGAGTGCAGAGTGGGATTAACGGAAGGAAATCACAGCGAGGGGCGAAGTCAGAGAAGGAGATTAGATTGTCTGAGTGTCTTACTGTTGCAGCGGAGATTAACATATCAGAGTGCTCCGAGACATTAACACATCCAGGAAACTAGCGAGCCACTAACAGGAGTAACTGCCTTGTTTTTGTTAGCTGCAGTGATGTATTTCACTCCACGTCTCTAAACAGCACAGAAAACAGCCAACATTATAAATTATTCTGTGCTGTGTTGTCTTGATGCAGTAACTAAACAGCGAAAAGAATGCCTGCTCCAACTTCCGTTCCTAACATCAAAAAACCCACAACATAACCTATTTTAAAATAACGTTATTTATCCCGATATTATTCTTCATAATAAAACTTATCGGACTCTATCTCGAAATTTTCGTGGAATAAGTCAGCAGATACATTGGTATTAATCTACAAGTCCACACGGCGTTACAACCCAGAAGATGAACATAAACGTATGACTGTGCTTTCCGTAAAGTTGTAATTTGTACTGTACTTTTCTGTTTGTCCCTTATACGCGGAATATAAAACAAAACCATAACAAATCTAATGGTTACGGAAAATAAAACATTTGGTGTAGAAACACAGAGACTGTACTTTGCAGGAGTATTTTTTACAGAAGGTTGAAGGAAGTTGAAGTCAGTAGTAGAAAGATTAAAATAGTGGGCATGAACTTAGTGCAACTTATTTCTGAAGCATTTTCCAAAGACTAAAATTTGAATAAAATCTGCTAAATTGTATCTTGCAGAACATATAATTATTGATCAATGAGTTTCAATGTTATTCTTCAAGGCAGTATTCACGAAAGGATAAACTTACTGTGCTACAAATGATTATGAACGTGATAATGCAGAAAATTAGACAGAGTACATGACTATCCTGATGACATTACACACACATTTACTAGGTGTACATAGTTTATTAAGGCCACATGTGACGAAATTCAGTAAATCTGTACGCTACTGCCATTTTCTGATACAGCTTGGAAATTGTTCCTTGATTTTATTGCAACTATGATTTCTGTCTCGAAAATTCAGCAAAGTGTATATTTTATTCTTTTCTTTCATCCCTCCGTTCCACTCCAATGAAATATTTCTGTTTTTCAGCCATCTCTCTTCCAGTATCTTGCTTTGATCTCTAACTTAATATTCCTTTTCTTTATGATACATACCCAGATGCTGGCACAGCTGTGACGCGTTCGACAAGGTTCCCAGTTTAAATCTCTGCGGCAGCATCAGCTATCTCAAATGAGCTCTTGGTCTGTTGTCGCAATCAAATTCCACAAAAGCAGTCGACAACCACTTCCTTCAGTATCTGTTCCAATGTACCGTGTGTAAGATTCTTCTCATCTTGTCTGATACTCAAACAGATTTGAATCTTACACAACGTTGGTAAATATTCCAGGAACCAGTTAACTTTTAAATATTTTCTCAACTGTCCCTTGCGCGTTACAAATTCCGCTCATATCAGTATTCTTGGTTTTGTGACCCTAATAATAAAGAAGCTTATTTGATGAGTAACATAAAGTTTTAAGTAAGATTTGAGGTTTTCACTTCGGTGAGTATTAAGACAGAAATCTTCATAAAGTTTTAAGTTTCCTTTCGCTTTCCTTACTCTTTACGTTCTCTATCTTAGGTCTAAATATTATCCTCACAACTTTGCTCTTAAATGTCCGATCATCCTTGCTAGACCGCGCTTCACACCTGTATAAAGTTTCAAGTCAATTTATAACTTTTAGACCATTATATATAGGTTTATAATTGGAGAAGGTAAGATCAACTCACAAGAGGATTACTAGATTTCATATTCTGGAGGCGGCAATTATGAAGATAATTCTTCTGGTAGTTGAAGTTTACTGACGTTTCAGAAATACATCAGGGCCCTCATGATGGGGGCAGCAAACACTTCTACGACGTCAGTCAATAACCGGAGCGAAGAGCTTAATCCGTGATGATCTTAAAAATGATACAGCTGCAAGATAATCTGCCAAATGTGCCATTAATCCAACAGCATTAAAGATCTTTCATTGTGACGAACTGTTACTTCCATACTCAGAGCAGCAAGTACTGTGACATTGCGGTGATACTGTTGTTTGAATAATGAAGGGGATGAGTGATTTCGACGTGCAGAGTTTAATTAATTGCATAGCGTTTATATTATCAGTGCGTAATTTCTAAGGCCACTGCAGCTAGACCTGCTCTTGACATTAAAGGTCAAGTGACACTTGTGAAGTGAAGATGTCGGCTTAGTGTCATGTCTAGATAGATGTAAGCATATTATATTCATTACCGTAAAAATTAGATAATTTAACGCTGCATCTTTAAAATACGTAGATAATAAAACATTTCAAACACTTACAAATCATGGATTTGAACATTTTTTGACATAACGCACATATTTTAAACTTCAAAATGAGAAAGTGTTAAGGACTGTTTACATACCAAAAGGGAAATTCGCAACTTGATTTAAAACATAAAATCAAGAGCAAAGTACCTGAATTCTGAAAGTAAAGCTTCTGCCGTGCAAGAGAGTGTTCATGCAACCACGACTCGGTCGTCACTTCCTTGTCTGTGGCAACAGAGCATTATAAAAATGTTGAAATGCTATGCTTGAAATTATGTAGCCATGTTTGTGAGTCACCCTCAATGCGGTAATTTGAAGAACCAGTAACTGATGTGCTACTATCGTTATTAATTTTGTAATATATAAACCGAGTGTACCAATATTATGTTGGGCACTGCCCATTTTCTGAGGTATATTCAATATATACGACTATATAAATATAAGAAAGAAGAGAGATGCGGAATTACAAGTGAATTTCAGAAGCAGCCCATAGTAAAAATCAGATAGTATTGAAAAGACGTGGAATGGAGCAGAAACTGAAACCATGACGTCAAAAAAGTACATTTGGAGGATTCTGGTTTACTGAATCCTCAGCAGAAATGATGGAGGAAGAATAGACTACAAAACACAATTCCTTCTTTCTAGATTACACAACTGAGTTCTGAAAGTCTCCTTCAGAAATACAATTTCGACCGCGCCGCGTGTTCATTTCTTCCCTTTCATTTCAACGTTTCGATGCATCAAAGCGATGTCTGGCTCCGACTGGTTACGGAGTCTAACCGAAGTAGGAATCAGGTTACTTAATCCAAGTCGGCGGGGTGCAAAACGGATCGCCGTAATCGTGCGGCAACTTCTCCTACACTAGCGTACTGCGGGAAGTATAACTGCAAACGGTTAGACTCTCGGTACTAAACACTACATTTATTATTGATTCTTGAAGAAGTAATAATATTGTCAAATGAATGTGAAGATGATTGTAAAATTTTAATAAAGCACGAATGGGAAGGAAGTGCTAGTAGCGAGTAAGAAAAACCATTAAATCTCATTTTATTTTCTGATTAAAAGTTCTGAAATAACATTACATAAAATTCGGTAATGCCAGGTGTTTTATATAAAATTCTAAAGATTTACGAGGTAACACAAAACGAATATAGATTATCAGGAATAGATGACAGACACACAGGAAATGCTGAAGTGTAGAGTAACAAAAAGAAAAAAGTTCCAGGACAAACGCACAAAGAAACACATTCGTCCATTAAAATTAATCTGAAACATCGACTACTGTACAAAATATTCAGCAATAGCAATCATAAATATTATATAATTTATTTCATAACAATTAACGCTTCCGAAAAGTATTGTTATATTTTCTTCATAACATCATTAAGTACGTTTCTGAAAATACATAAACGAAGTGAAGTGTCTTAGTCTCGAAGTGATGAAGTGACTTTAGTTCTTTGGGATAAAAGTTTCATGTACTGAGGTCTGACATTATATTTTACTCTAAAGTATTGTGATTAATTAATGGATGTGTGTTTTTGTATTGTGTGTCTGTGTGTCCGTGTAAGGTGTGGATGCTTTTGTAGGGGTGGATGTCTAGTTATGTGTGTAGGGTGTTCTATGGAGAGTACTTGTTTTTATTGTATGTATTTTGTTGTAATTGTGTAGTGTAAGGATCACTGTCACCGGGTGAAAACCCAATTGCAGTAAATAAATAATAATTAATTAATAATCAAACGGAAAGTGTTCCGTTGCTGAGCATCAGTTTACTTAACGACACTTATCCAGCTGCAAACGTTACACAGAATCTACTGGGAAGATTTTCGTAAATGAATTCGAAACGAAACGGAAGCTGTCGTGACCATTTTTATAGTTTGATCTCAGAATTTTCCTGGAGGGACTAAAGAAACGTCCAAATAACTCAGGCATGGCAGCCAATCTGTGGACAGATAATGCAACCTAAGAGCAATCGAATACGAAGGAGGAAGGTAATTACTTGACGACGACTTTCGAGGAAAGTAAACCGTAATCATTGTGTTAAACATGAACAGACTATATTCGGCGGTCGAAAGTGCAAAATATATACGTAGACAATAATTTAGCCACGATTCATACAGTGTATGCTTATTCGATCCTCTCTTAATGCAGGTAATAAATTTACGGTCAGACCCAAAAAAACAATAATTTAAGTGAGATATCATGTTCTCAAAGCAGCGAGTACTGTAATTTTCTCTGGTATGTAGCGCCGTAGGATGAAGTCAGTGAGCTCCTCTGAAATATCGGCTAATTTCTACGAGACTACACGATACAACGTCTCAGAAGATGGTCATATTTAAGAATGAATTTATACTTAAAGTTTATGACAGTAAGGTGTCTCCATATTTTGTACACGGAAACTCCACATCATGTTTTTCACTTATAGAAGTTGAAAATATAAGAAGAACTCGGAGAAAAGTAGGAAGATATGAAGCACGAAGCTTCGTGCGACACGCGAAAAATGAACTAAGCCGGGATTGTTATAACGCGACCTTTTATAATGTGCGTTCGTGCTATATAAAGAAACAGCAGGTACTCGGGTGATGATGATAAATTCATGTAGAATTTTAGTCAGAAGGGCTGTAGGAAAGAGACCACTTGAGGAACGTAGGTGTTAGTGGGACGATAATACTAAATTAGATCTTAAGTAAAGAGAACTGAATTAACTGAAACATAGCATCCAGTTACTGACAAATGTGAACACAGTGATGCAAGGCGGACAACTTCTAAATTAGCTTAGTGAGTATCAGCTTCTCTCCTGGAGGGATGTACATTACACATATAACATAACATATGAAGGAATAAGATTATCAGTAAATGTAAGATAATAACTTTAATTTCCCAGAGAAATTTTCTGTGAATGTGTACGAGTTCTGCATTGCCTGTTACTGGGAACCAATCCCGTCCACAAACAACCCCGTGCAGATATTCCACTGTTGCTCTCCAGTCCAATTCAACGTAAGGAAAAAAGTTTCCGTATCTTCTTTGTTCTGACATTGCACCACCGAACACATGACAAGGCCTCATGTTCACAACACAGAAAACTGTCAGTTCCAGATTACTGTTTTATTATTTGGGGAGAGATAGAATTGTATTTTTGCGAAATAACTCATAACCCTACCACCAGATGCCAGAATCTTGTTAGCTGTTACAAATCAAATGAAACAATTCCACCCCGTGACGCATTATTTATATATATATATATATATATATATATATATATATATATATACATACATCTGAACGACCTGCAGAGGGAAGCGAGTTTCACTGTCCTTGTTGCGCCAGAAATTAATGCTTCTGCTGTTTACATATGTTTAATGCCAATTTATATAAGTTGTTTCATTACACTGAAGACGATAGAAGACAAAATAAATTTGTTACTTCAAATCACTTCAAAGTGACATTTTAAACTGAAGCATTTTTATTCCACTCCCTTGTTTCCTCATGTATTTCAATGCAGACGGGTAAACTGTGGTTAGGCTTTAAATCAGTCGCAATCTTGCTGTTAATGTCTATGTACTCTGCACTGTGTCAACCTTGTTGATTTCTCCATCTATGTCTATAACTCATCAGCAGTTTTGCTCATGCTAATTAAGTGATTATTTCTAAACAATATATGAAGGAATAATGCCAGTGTAACTAAGATGAAAATAAAGTGCCAGGAACAGCTATATCTTTACATTTTGCTATCTTACCTAGCATTTCTTGAGAAACTGATAATCGCTTAGCTGGTCAAAAATAAATTAAACAATCAGTTTACCTTCATGAGATCTATGATACAATTTTTATTTTTAATTGCAGCGAAACTTCAAATTACAGTGTGTTGTAATTCAGATTGTAATCGTAAAGTTAGGGTTACCACTGCCGATATTCTACTTTACATTAATACTCACAGCATACTTGGTGTCTGTGAAAATATGGCCGGAAGAAATATAGAAAGTAATAACATTCCCTGCCTCTAATTTGTTCTCAACATACAAAAAGGCTTGGTGGCGATTTGAAAATACTGGTCTCTGTCTGTAAAACAACCTACAGAGCGCAGGCCCACACGGAGACCAAAACAACAAACATACAAACTTCCTAAATTACAATCATAAAGATTTTTGTGAGACAATAATCATCAGATGACATTATAAAATTATGTTCTCATAAAATGCAGTCCCTGTCCTTTAAATTTAATCAAAAGTCCTTTAACGTTTTAAATAGCGCGCGCGTGTGTGTGTGTTTATGGTTCGATTGCTGATTTTCAGTGCCTTGCGTGGGTTTGCATACTTACGAAACTTCATTCAGAAGTGGATTGAAGCCAAAAGCATTTGCAATTGCTTTGCAAGCAGCGAGAGTTTATCCTGAAAGGATGGATTTGCGCTGAACTGTGAAAGCAATTTAATAGAATACAGCCTTCTCTTTAACCCTACACCATCGACCCTTCATCTTTCAGTAAATTATGGATTGCATTATTCAGATCTATCAACTTCAAAACACTTCTGAACTAAAATCATACACTCAATTCAATTCCCTAACACAAGTCGATTATGGTCTTATATGTAACTGCATAAATACCTACACTGATTCATCTTGATGAAGCTTTTTGTACTCGTCACATAGTATAAAGATTCCTGAACGATGCTGTATCATACCGTTTAGACTCTTCTGTCTAAACATAATGCAAGATGTTTTTATTTTTAATTTCTTCGCCAACTCATACCTCAGTATTGATAACAAAATAGTTTCCTAGCCACTTCATTTGCAAATATTTGTACGTTATATCATTCTCTTAGTAAAATATATTTTACAATATTACATGAAAAATTGCTGTATTTACCTACAGTGGAAAGAAAACGTCATGATCAGTTGCAAATTTTTATTGTGAATAACATTAGGCAATTACAGAATCTGTCTCCTAATTTCGTCATTAACATTTTGATTACTACGGGTTTTTACCAAAGAGTTTAACTTGTAAGACTTTTCAGCCTACTCTGATTTATATACTCCGCGACATTCTTACATAATGTAAATTTCTTCTTTATCTGTATCAAACTTTATGCGGTATTTTAATGGTGTTTGTAGTTTCCCAAGAGATGTTGACGTAATTAGAGCAAATATGAACCTGATAATCCATTTTTTATTTATATTCCGTACAATTTCTTAGACTTTTCTGATGGAATATTGCAGAGTAAAATTTAAAGGCAGAAAGGAAAAAACCTATTATGGAATGTTAATGCGTCTGATAACTGCCATACACCACATACCACATGCACCCAAATTTTCAACAAGTTAAGACGTTTATAACATTTCAGTTCCAATCAGAATGTTTGCAGTACGCCTACTTCCCTCTTAATAAATCATTTGCTTTTAATATACATAAACAGCAATTATACTGATCTACTACACAACCACTATTCATAAAAGTTTTCGAATGCAAAGGGTTTCATTGCTGGAAGATTTGTTGTAACAGATCTCACATTGATGGTCACGAGTAATTTCATTCACGAATGGTTTTAGCCGAATTATACAAATGTATAAAATGCTGTATACAGTCGACAAAAAAGAGAATTCTCGGGAATTACTATTCAGTATTTTCTACCTTCTTATGAATAAGGGGAACAACAGATTCTATCCACTGCCGTCTGAATGCAATGTAGTGACACCTATTTGGACTAGTTCACCAGGAACTGAAACAGTTCCTGGAGATTTATAAAGCTTCGGTTTTCCAAACACAGTTTGAAACACATTCATATTTCTTTCTTTCTTTCACTGTCTGTTTATTTGAATGCAACCTATTTCAGGTTTTCTGAATCCATCAGAAACATTAATATTTAGTAGCTCTATGACATTGTAATAATCCGCAGGCAGATTAAAATTTGTGTTCTCTAGTAACTGCACAGCAGTTCTCAAATTCATTCATGATTCAAAGTCTCTGACTTTTTGTTCTTGTCGTTTATTTTTTTGTCATTATTACATAATTTAACAAGCTAATGTGCATACAGTAGCTAAATCTATACAATTTTGTGTGACAGGGCATGATTATCTCTCATCCTTTTGTGTGCTATACTCTATTATATTATTTATTCAGACCTTGCCCTAGTATTCTGTTCTTCATTAACGTCATTCAATAATTTCATAATAGTCTTCATGATACTGCGTAGTGTTTAATAATTTTTTAGTTGTAAAAAACGTCTGCTACTATTTAGAAAATATGAACGCCGAAACGAACATAATGATAATAATTAAATGATAATTTAATGATAATAAACGTAAATTCACTAAATTTCTTAATTGACAGTAAGCTGTATTTAAAACACCTACGGACGTCCAGAAGGTCAACAGTACAAAATACAAAGAGGGCGCTGTAGCATATATCACATTTGACATTAAGTTACGGCATCACAGGGTTAGTGAATATTAATTTTCTGCCAACTCTCGGGAAGAAATGAAAGCAGCGAAAGACATTGAGTATTCAGAGTTTAAATAGGTTCTATATTCCTTTAACAAAATTTCGAAGTTCAGTAAGTTAGATATTAGAAAACTTTTACTTGTATATTATTAACATGTCCCTGAATTTCAAAGAACCGTTTTTAAAGGCCATGATAAGTACTTAAACTGCGACTGTATAACTCAGAAAGATAATATTGTAACTATTACAGGTTTCATGTAACTTTATAATATTGTTTAATTTACTCAAATTCGATTTACTGAACTAGCAATTTCTTATACGTATACTTGGGAAGCTGAAATGAAATATTAATTTATATTGCATTTAAACCTGAAATAACGTATGTTTTGATAAAGGTTCCAAACACACCTACTGGATTAGTTACAAGGCGACACTTAGCTCCGTTCATATTACAAAAATCCTTCAAGGAGAACTGCCCACCTAGAACTCTGAGGAAGAGGACAATTATCTGAAAAGGAAACGGAGCTGAGTTTGACTACTGACGTTAAGTTCTAATCAATTCCATGTAGCAGGGTATTTATTCACAAATTGAAAATCGTTCACCTGTTTGGAGCTCGAAGGTCAGTACCGTGTTTACAGGACATGCACTGAGCCTGCTGAATCCAGACCATAATCTCAAAGTCTATCTTAATATTATCCCCCATTTAGCCTTCGTCCATTCCTTTAATATTTTCTCACTCAGATACATGCATCTCTCATCTCTTCCATGAGTGCTACATACTTATTCCACTTTAACCTAATTTATTTAATCTCCTTAATACTATCTGCTAATTATTAATCTAATAAAGTACAATTTCCTCTAGCCTCAGAATACTTTTTCCATATGTTTAAAACATCAAGTTTCGCATGCAGATAAAATATAAGTTACAGAGAAACATTTTTAATCATATCGTAAGTTCGCATGTTCAGGACAGTGAGTAATATGTGACACCGCCTGTTCCGGTTACATAGCTTTGAGGTGCTTGCTGAAACGCACACATCGGCCTTGCAGGTACAAGGCACAGTACATGTTATATGTGGGAACACTGCAGACTTCTGCAAAGAGTGGTTCTGCCTACCCGTGTCAGTGTTTACTCTCTGGCCAGGTCAGATAACTAGGTTAATAAAGAGAATCGCTAGGTGCAGGTTCAAATTCTGCCCTGAGCATAGTCGATTGCAAACGTTTCATCCGATGCAGCTGCCATACGATAACTATCGAACCAGTTGTGTACTCTCCTTCACTTGACACAAAAGCCCTTATCATCACGGGTAGTTCAGTAACACTCAACCTAGTTAGTAAATTTTGGTATATAATCATGGTTGCCAAATGGTTCATATACGCTATACTTACGGGCAGTTAATCATACATGTAATCAACACAAAACAGTAATGCAAACAAAATTGCATTAAGGATTCCAATGTCGCCAAAATGCACGAAATTGTTCTCATCCATATTTTTAATATAAATTTACAACAGTTTCTGTTGAGTTCAGATTAAACTCGACAAAGCCACATAGAATATAGTCTGCCACTTATCAGACTTCTATAAGGCTAGAATATTCCTTAGTGTTCGCCATCATCACCGTCGTAAGAATCTCATATCTCAAGTAATTATGTTGGGCTTCCATTGTGTAAGTGTTCTTAATTAGAGCCACAAGGTTTCGGATGTCGGTTCTGCTTCCATCTTCAGATGGCCGATATGAGGACAAAAACGTAATCTCCCGGGCTTGCTGGACGAACTAATCTGGACTTGAAGATTTATGTCTTCAGGGTTGTTGCGCTATGTAGTCTGGACTTAAAAAATATTGTACTTAATTTTGACAATTTTCAGCCGAATAACATAGTATAATGACGGGGTACTGCAGCTGTGTCTTTATTGTTTTCAGGAGACGCGTGTCATCCCTATGAACCGTTCAGATGTCCTGGAGACGGAATCTGCATCTCCATCCAGTACCTATGCGACGGAGCACCTGATTGTCCTGATGGTTACGACGAGGATTCTCGACTTTGCACAGCCGGTAAGCAGCTTCTTGTCTACCACAAGATGCTGTATTATAGAACAGACTGATAATGAGCCATTTCACTCACTCACTCTTTTAACGCAATGTTTCTTTCTAGCTTCAGTTTCAAAATGTTTCGTTTTGCAACACGAATATTACGATTAAAATTGTAACGGCAAGTGGTAACATTATATCAAGCACATTTTGTTACCCGTATGTTGCATGTTGCCTTTTTCGTGAATTCTGATAGGCTACTAAGGGCATATAAATGCAACGAACCAAGCCACCGCCAGATTTCATAAGAAAGCGTTTAAAATATATATACAGGATAACAAATTACTTTCGTGCAGATGAGCTCTTATTGAAAATGTGGTGTAGTTCAGGCGGTCAAGAAATTCGCTTGTTTATTAAGCCCAAAATTTGATTGCCTTTTACAAACAAGGTTGCCACACGACCCTGTCCTGAGTCAAATGCCAGAAAATTATAAACATTATAATAATATAATAATACGTCTGACAGTAGAATCTAATTCATTATTTATTCCATTAATTTGTTATAGTACAAACGCAAGCTTTCGCAATCGCCTTCAATAAACCACGCGAAAACCTCAACTTCTGATTATTTTCGTCGGAATTCTGAATCCTATCTTGCTGAATTTTAGACATACTTATTTGTACGTCATAGACACAAACATTTATTTAGGAAATAAAGTACTATACAATAAACACTACAAATTAAATTGTAAGCGTGCGAAAGAAAGAAAGTAATAATGGATTAATATCGAGTATACGAACTTTCAGTAGAATGTGTCCGTAACGTATCATATTTGTTGTTTCCTTTCTTTAAATCTACATTTCTATTCACCACAATTTTACATAACCTCATAACAAAGTTAATTCAGTTTACTAAATAAGAATTTTCAAAAGTAAATTTAAGATGCTGCTTTCTGCGCAAAATAGCACTTTTACAAATACTGCATAACACGAAAACATTTAATAAATTAACTTATTTGCTAATTTTTACGGTAAAAAGTTAAATCACCTCTTTGTATACATTAAACGATCCCATATAAGTCGTGCTCAATTCCCAAGCTTTCCAACGTCACTATCACGTGACTTCGCTGTCTCCATATTGATGGTTATCTTATGATGTGATACAAAATGAAACCTCATTATGACGAACGCATAGTAACACGCCTATAAAGGAGTCACGAGAGCGAGAAAATCTTTCCAGCGTGAAAATGGAGAATGCACATCTCCTGAATAAATTATGCTTGTCTATAAATAACAAAATGACACAATTTTGGGCATGTTTGCATTTACCAAAATTGTTGTATGTCATAGTAGAAAAAAGCATTAGAAATGTCATAGCTTTAACTGATAGAAAAAATCAGTGCAAAGGCACCTTAAGATATTTATATATTTTATTAATTATATGAAACTAAAATTTGGGGTTGAAACGTCTATTTCCTTAACAAAGTGGCAGTATCGACTAAATTATACTTTACTTCCCACAGACGTTGCTTATATTTTTGTTGCATGAGGAGCAGTTTCGTGCTGCCGGTCTATTATAGCGGAAAAGTGCTGAATAATTGACGATCAGAATCGATATCTCAGCATGCGATAGTGTGCCACGCGTGTGCTGCTCGAGAAGAATGGAAAGTTTATTAGGTATCACGTCAGACGAAAGGAAAAGCAACAGAGTGTGTTTGCGTCATTAATTCGCTGCTTGTTGAGAATCGATTACCATTCCGACGTTCTAAGAATACAGTGGGCACTGTCAATTATTTTAATATTAATGCATCAGTACACAATGTACGATGAATTTATCTGAATAATCCATCAAAACTCCTTATCTAATATAATTTTAAATTTTACCTCTATGTCAGTTACAATTCTTGAAGTGATTTATACATTGATATCAGTTCTGCTCCATTTATGATGCAGAATTAAATTTTACATTCAAAAGCAAAAGCGGTATTTATAGTTGTTACAGATATTTTCAGTTCCAAAATCAGCAACATAATTACACCTATAATGAGTTGGTTAAGAACTCCTACATAACTACTTCCAACTGACATAGATAATCATTCAATGCACTGAAAGAGAGTCTAGATATTTATTGATTTTAAACGCGGCTAGTTCCACTAGTGACGTCATTCTTATAGCGTGGGTTTACCATCTAAAATTATTAATCAGAATAAACTTCCACCGAAAATGTCGCAACTCACTGACGTCATAATAGCATTAAACTTCTGTGGATGAGCATTACATTACCAGATTCATTAACTTTTACAAATACAAACGCAAAAATAATGTTCTCGGTACTGAAAAATGGCCGTACACTTTAAATCAAATATTTAAACTAACAGATACGGAAATAAATTTCTAAACAAATAAAGTTTTGCTAAGTAAACATATTCCAAAAGCATTTTGGAGAACATTAATGATAATAATAACAATAAACAAACAAATTTACAGGTAAATTCCGAACTTCGTGGAAAGTATAAACATTACGCGTAATGTAAGTATTTAAAACTATGGGCTTTAAAAAACTAAAACTTATCGTAAATACAACTATGGAACACGCAGATTTATTTGCCTCCATAAAATATATTTAAATAATTCTTTTGAATTTGTCTCTTAACGACGTATTGTATCAACAGCTTTATATTAAACATTGCGAAATTCTACTAACTTCACATAGACGCTGATTGGTGAGTTAAATACCATTTAACTGCTCAAATTTCGGCGACTATGCGCGCACTGAAGGATTAATTAAAATACTAACTCAAATTAAACAAAATTATGGCCAAATATTTCCTCCACAGACGACCCAATACTCATACCACGACTAGGCTGTGTGATGTGGAGACGAGGATGCCTTAGATCACAGCGGCCCTCCGTTACCCTCAACAACTAACTCCGAATATGCGAGTAAAATTTTTCTTCAAAGGAAAATATTTCTAGTTACGAAAAACGAGTAGTAAAATACTAATACAGACGGCACTTAATTCGTTGTAGTTTATTTACAGCGACGGTGTTTTGTTTCAGTCCCTCCTTTGCACTGGTAGCTACATTACTTCATGTTAAGTACAAGTGACTTGTTTTAAAAAAATTGTGAAATGTTTTGGAATATTCGATTCAGTCACAATTATTGAACTCAGAATCCCTTTGAGAGTGCAGGATTAATTTTATTTTACAACACATTCTGATAGACTTTTGATGTCACATATTGACATTAAAAATAATAAAGCTGTCATTTTATACTCTCTATAGACATTACAGAAACCAAAATAACTTTAATTTAGTAATATGTATACGTCTGGAAGAGACAAAATATAAGAGAATATGAAAATACCATTTTCAAAGTCTTAAAATTTAGATTTCATTTCCAGAGTGTGAGATAAGCTAAAAAATTACTATAGCGTGCAATAAAAATTAACTAGCACGTTGCCCTAAACACTCCATTTAGGGAGTTACGTGAGATATAAGAAATCAACTCATATAATACTAAAACCTAAATACATTATTTTACATCACGATGCCCTACTTCGTCATACTTAAACGGAAATGGAAATTATTTAGAAAAACACCAGTATCCAAACAGCATTACTGAATTTAATTACATATTCAAATAAATTCGCATAAATCAGCTTTAACATTGCTATTTACTTCTGTGAACTTCCTTTGGTCAGTTCAGTTAATCTTAAAGTCCCCCATACGTAGCCAAGAGGTTATTTGCATCCACATCGTAAGACTTGCAGCACTCGCACGTAGAATTGGGCGCGCATGCGCTTCGGCCTGTTGCACCCAATCCCTGGCTGGTATGGTAGATTGCACTGTGAGCCCTGACCCTCTCAGTCTGCACACTGAACCTTGCATCCCTTGTACCTCATCCTTTCCCCGGTGAGAGTAGCTCAACACCTCCACGCGGTCTCACTGGGCAGGGTGATACCCATCAGCACGGGTCTTTAATACACTGAGCTATACAGTGGAAATATGTTGATAACACAGTCCAACTTATTTTGACACTGAAAATTCAAAGATTTTTCAAGTCTTGATACGTTGTAAGACAGCAAAAAACTGATTAAGTGTGAAGTACTCAGTATAATAAAATGCCTTCAAATTGCGAAATGTACATTCAACCTTAAACTGCTCTGTCTACGTATTTATTTTACGCTGTCTCAGTATTTTGTAACCCAGTTACGTTATTTAATTTCAAGACACTGTCACCTTATGAGATTTTGGGTTTTCACGACGGTTAGATTTAAAGATGTAGTCTTTTGGTTTGTGACTCCGTGGTAGTATTGCAAGTGGCAGCAGACGTTTCAGGAGAAACATGCTGCCTGCAAACGTTTGGGCACCATATGGAGGCAGTATGATGGCAAACTTTGGCAACCATCAGCAACACTACACGGTATCATGGTGTGGTATTGAGATAAAAGTAATGCACGAGGCGTTAATGAAGAATACACAACAAACGCCTTACCCAAGTGACTTTCACAACTTAACTTACCCCGATGTATTGACTTCATTTAAAAATTTGCCCAAGTATTAACGACCTGTGCTGGAAAATGACATATGTGTCTGCATGCTTTCACATTATGCTACTGAGTATATTGAAAGAGCACCGTGTGTTTTTAAATTGCACATCTCTGTAGAAGCTGGCGTATCACCCTGGCAAAGTTTGAGCATATCACAGTCCCGCTTGCCCCTTGGCTGCACCTGGTAAGTACCGTTCTTTGCTATCTCACAACCTATCAAGTCAAAATTTCCTTTTTAAGCTTCTGATTGTTAAGTAGCGTTAAACCTATTTAAGGTGTTTCAGATATCCACAATTTCAGTTTATTAAACGTATGTTTATTTACCGCTAACAGGTAACTGATTAAACAGCATGTTTAAACGTGTACCACTCTTACCATTGATGGTAGCTGGAACTGAATGTCCTTCCATATCCACCCCACAATTAACCATTGTGCAGAATATCTACATATTCTTTCTGTTACGGCTTTGACAACGTCATATTTAGTTCAAGTCAGACGATCGTATAAGTCATTACAATGTTATTTAAACTGCACATTTACGATTAAAGTATGAAGTAAATAAAAATCTTTATTATCCTAAAAACCCAGTTCGTCCAAGAATAATAAAAAGAATAAAACAATTTTATTCTTCGAAATGTGTTATTTAGATGACATAACCATTCAACATGAAATGGGCGGGACATGTGGCACACACAGATAAGAAAATTTTATGTAAAAGTTTGGTTGGGAAATTTAAAGGAACAAGACCAATTGGAAGAAATAGGATGGAAGAACTTGGAGTGAATTCATCTGGCACTCCTGTCGACACGTAACGTGTGCAGACTGTGAAAACATCGTGGCTGGGTGTGTCCACGGGCTCATGCGTCACGCCACGACGCCGGACTAATTAACAGATGGTGGTTCTAATTGATTTAACTGGGAAAGAATAAATATACAAAAGTGTTTATGTTTAGGCAAGAAATTTAAATCGGGCTTTGATCTGTTTCCATGCAAATAATAATTAAATAACACACATACTTATTAGCCAGTCTGATAAGTATTTCTGTTGGAAAAACTAATCCTAGAATTCTTAAATGGTTTATTAGATTTCTCATTACAGCAATAATAAAAAAATTTCATACACATTCCGAGAGTAGTAAATATTAAATACTAAATTCAACCTCTCCGCGTCTCCCTACCCTATTAGACTTTAAATTCATTAAATACAAACAAGTATACTTTAAAGTGAGTACTATATGGTTGAAGAAATTCTTAAACATATGCAAAATAAGTTTAAATTCTGAAATTCTGTGTAGAATTTTGCAAATTTAACACGCTGTTCTTTGTGTGGCGAAGCATTATTAGCCCTCACTTAACACCGAAAATGAAGGACCACCCTTTGTCAGCTATCCGCGGCTACTTATTGAATATATTCTCAGCTATCCTCCATAGCTGGAGAACATTTCCTCCATCCTTAACCTTCGGTCTCGCGTAGCCGTAATAAAAACAAACTTTCTTGATATTGCTTTAAATCCTGTCTGTTAGGCGTTCTTTATTCTTATTCGTAACATGTATTGTTACGTGTTATCCTTAAACGTCGGTTTCCAGCTAAAAATATATCGTTATGAAACTTTCGTATCATTAATTTTATTATTGTTTATTTATATTCATTCCTGCGTTCTGAATAAAATCCGTAGGCAGAAGCACAACTCGAAACATAAAAGAGACACCCTGACAGAATTTTATGTTTACGCGATGTGAACACAAATTGGTTGTGCATATTGAACAAACACGTGGGGTGTTTGCATTTCAAACACTGAATATGGTAAACAGAAGGTAAATGTATTAAATGCGTTTATTCCCTCACAACGATTTTCCTGATAATATAAAATGAATATTTTTCTGCCTTTCCATTTATCGAATCATATGCTAAAGATCACAAGTAAGGACTGCAGTATCATTACAACCAAAAGAGACAAAATTATCTCACCCACATCCGGGTTATGTTCGGATTGAATCAGTTGCGAAGGTTAGCTACTTTAGTCTGCATACACTGTCCATACTATGAACATTATTTTCCAGCGGAAATACTATGGAGACAAATCCGAAAACGGACATATCAATGATGCTCTGGACTGGTGTTGGCGCAGTATCCGGTTCGATTTTCGTCCGGGTTACCACTTACACTGCCAATTCTTCGTGTATTTAACGCATCTCTTTGGCAGAATACGGAGATACTATTTTAATCTATAACTGCCTCCTTCCAAATCCTTAAATACTTACGAAATGTTTATTATCACGCTCCCGCCTGTAGATGACTGTATGCTGGGATGTTGCACAATGTAGTCTCGTAGGAATTTGCAGGCGTTTCTGAGGTGCTCAGTGCCTCCGTCATCGGGGCCATCGACCTAAGCACCTATGAAACGTCCGCCAATTACTACGAGACTACAATGTGCAACAATAAAGAATACAATTATCATCATTATATTAACCGCCGTCGAAAATCTCGCATATTGAAATCTCATTTAACGTTCTGTAGTTGAAAAATGTCCTTAAATATCTTAAGATTGGATAAAGAGTTCTAAATACTTTTAAAGTACTGGTATGGCTGAAAGTTTGGTAACTCTGCTCTGTTTATTTTCATCCACAGCAAAAAGGCCACCTGTGGAAGAAACAGCAAGTTTCCTGCAGTCTCTCCTTGCAAGCCACGGACCCAACTACCTGGAGAAATTGTTCGGCAGCAAGGCAAGGGACGCACTAGCTCCACTCGGCGGGGTTGAAAAGGTCGCCATAGCGCTCTCAGGTAAGCCCAAGCCAGAATCTTACAAGGGGCGTGGAGGTAAAACTCCACGTACTTATATTAAGTTTCAAACAGGAAAGGCGGGTGAGAGATGATTACAGGTACAATTATGCAGTACTGCCAGATCTTTCGCTTGATCTTCAATATCCCTGCAGCACCACACACATCAGAATTGCGTTTATTTTCGATTTGACAACAAGGTGCAAATGTAAGCCTCTCTCGACCTCTTCCTTGAAACAACCTAAGGTCATAGCTGTCCGTGCAATATCTGAAGGTTGTGTTCTTGGGTTTACGTTTTTAAAGACAGAGGAAAACGTGACAAACACGAAAAAACCACCTGAAATACTTTATTTTCGCTAAATTATTTATTGTGTACGGGCCGCAACGAGAAGCAGTATAAGAACATAAATAAGACTAACTGTTTCAACTCCGATTATGTGATAATCCTTGATATCTGCCAATAAATAACCCGCATTCTTGTCTGGATTTCAAGATATCTGGAGGGAGAAAGTAGGTCCGTGTGGGCAATGATCCTGCGGCTGCAGGTATTCTGAACGTAGATCGGAAGAAAAATCCGACAATGAGTTAATAAAACCTCGGCTATCCAGCCGAAAACCACACACGTTCCTGACAGAGTTACGGTTTACCGAAGTCCCACTGTCATGGGAAATTAATGTAGGGCATTAATTGTCTGTTTATCTAACTTCCGATTTATTCCGTTTCGTTTTGGCTCTGAGGGGGGGAGGGCCTTCAAACTGTTTCGAACGTTATCAGGGCTTCATCAAACCAGGCGTGGTTAACCAACTAGTTGAGGCTAACGCTCGCGGCGAGCGTCTAGTTGGCTGGTGCTAGGTATGACGCATTTTATATGATCGGTTCTGCTGAGTTCCAATATGTGGAGTACCATTTTACCCCGGAATTATGAAAGAAAACTTTATTTTTTTCTGTACAAGTTTAAGCCCGGCTAAAATGGCTAACATGAAAGCTCACCTTTTGGTAACTGTGCTTCTAAAAGAGTTCTTCTAGAATAAACGCAGCGACGGAAACTTCAAATTCAATACTTCGGAAACATTTCAGAAAATTCCAGGATTTGGTAATGCTTACGGAAGAAACTATGAGAACACAGGCGAAAAGAAAACCAACGAACAAACTTCTACATTAAATATCTACGGGACCCGCTTGGAAATGGCGAAGAAACTATCCTGCAGATAACTAACAAACTACACAGAGCAAAACCCTTTTTAAGAACTTAAATGTCATTCAGGTAATTAAGAAAGTTTCAGTCTTTTACAGAGCTCCAAAGTTTATTACTGTACTCGCAACAGTCCATTACAGTTCCCTGTTCCGAGCTAAATAAATCCAGTCAAAGATGTGTACCCTAATCATTTAACCCTTTGAAGCCAAAGCTCTTCTAAATAATATAAAAAAATTAGTCCTTACCTCAAACAAAATATTTCCCTATTATAAATACCAGTTGTTTAATGCTGTTTAGGGAAATAATCGATGTTTACACCGAGAATCAAATGAACCCATAAAAATGCGCTCTGTGGGCAAATTGCAAAATTAATGTTACAGCAGTTGTTATATATATATATATATATATATATATATATATATATATTTATTTATTTACCAGTAGGCTTTAAAGGTTAATAACTGCACGGGTACTCAGCGAGGAATCATAAATTGAACAACATTAGTATGGCCTATACACACATTTTATCATTTGCGACAAAGTGGTATTGCTAGAAAATTCATACGCTGGCGTTCTGCATTGTTTTGCTTGTGCGCTGCCAATTAGTCGTATGAATAAACTCTACTTTCAATTAATTTTAACAAATAAAGCAAGAGGCTTTATGCCATATATTCTGTCTCTTGCATTCGAGTTATTCATAATTGAAATCTGTTACATACAAAAGAAAAGCAAAACAAAAAATTAACAATCTAAAATTAAATGTAGAGCAAACAACGTCCCGACAGTGGCAATTTTTACACATCACTGATCAACACAATGCTTAAATATATACTACGTATTATCAATTATTTGGAACTAATTAAATTTTTTTCTGGGGATGTGTTAATTAAATATAATTCTGGCTAATATGTGTCAGAGGTGAAGGAAGTGAGAGAGGAACTGATTTTAAAAAAATCCACAAATTTACTACACCAGCATTACGTAAAATTATACACTATTTTAATGCTTCAGCGAAAAATAATTATTAAGAATTAATTTGTTAATCTTCCGTCTTGTGAGTTTCTGCTTGATAATGAATCCAGAACAGTTTGGTAGTATCAGCCTGTCTGCCCACCCGCATATTTCATCTATAAAATTACTGATCGTAATTCGATTAAATTTTATATTGGATACCTACACTAACAGCCCATCGAATTCAATTTTAATTAAATATGAAGGCTTGTAACAACGGTGCACAATTACAATTACAAACCGAATTCTAATTATAAGGCGATGTTTCGGCTGACTAGGCCCTGATTCTGTCTTCAGGTAAGAGCTACTTCGTTGGGCCCAATCCTATGGATGGTTGGGCCATGTCTCCAGGCAACGCTAGTGTTGTAATCGGCAAACAACTAAGCGTGTAGGTGACTTTACAATTCTAGGAAACTTACAGTAGTTCTACTAATATTTGAAAAAATAACTTTAAGCATCATAATCAAGTTCGAAACATCGCCATGTCAGATTGTTTCCACCGCCTATTTGGACAACTCCCAGGAATATTCCGTTGTAAAAATACTGTACATCAACAATTGTTCTTTAACAAATTAAATTTCCATGAGGGTTTGCAATACTCCACATAATGATGTTGCGATACAATTATTCCACCATAAAATAAATTGTATATTACGAAATAAGAAAAAGACTTTTGATATGAAGAAAGAAAGGTGAAGTCCTTTTCTGTGAGTAAAAACATTCCTAAGTTCTTTAAGTTCAATACCGTTCCAGGTTCTAAGAAAATAACAGAACAGCTCGTGAGTCGTGGCGGTCAATACGTGGTGGCAGCACCTACGTGCAACACGGTCCTCAAGGGCAACGCACATTCAACCCTGATTAGTTTATTGGGCGCAGAAAATGGGGGAACATAAAAGTCTGTTTTAAATTTCTATGTTTAAACTCACCAAGTGACTTCCGTTCATAAAGGAAAAATCTCAGTACATGCCAAGATCCTTCGAAACTATGGAAACATTCAAACATTTAATAACAAATCGAAGTTACGTCCACGAGTTGAGGATCAGATTATATGTGAGAAATGTTTCCTAACATTCGGTTAAGAATGTTTACCTTAGATGCAATCTAGTTATTATTGCAGTTTCCCGTAGCACTGAATTAAATACTTTATTTGATTAATACAAATTACAGCTTGCAAATAGGTGAGCGGTTCACAGCTGTATAAAATTTTAAAAAAAAATTATTAATGTTATAAACTTTGCCGCACACTAAACTCAATTACATTTTTTATCAAATATGAACACTTCAGTTAAACTGGATGCAGTCAATTAGAAGGAAAATAAATACAAAATGTGTATTCTAACCTACACGGCATTTTTATATTTTTAATTATCAACCATCGTGATAGGTAAATGCGGAAGTCGCAGCTTTAACGCCGAATATCCTTGCTTTATTTCTGAAAAAAACACATATTTTGCTGGCTAGAGTAGGCACAACTACCACCACTACTCTGTAGTAATTTTCTTTACTTCATCTATTCTTATCCAACTCACAATTATTAGGAAGATTTTGACTCCTTAATTCAAGTACTACATTTTATTCAGCATCCTTGCGTCTATATAACGAAAGATAACGTTTCACACAAATTCAAATATTTACTACCGTAAGTCACAAGAAGTCTCATTTCTCAAATCCTAAAGATCAAAATACAGTATAAAGTATATAAAATTGTAATCTTACCTTTAGTCTTAACTGGTTTTGAAACGCTGTCTTCTTAAGGCTGAATGTGAGAACAAAGTGTTGAGAATTCTTCAATCTAAAACAGAGTAAATAAGAGTAAGTTTTTGAAAAGTGTACCAGCAAGATTTTCATAATTTTTACTCTTCGTCAAATATTAAGTTGATAAAATAAACGATATGAGATGTGTAAGAAAGGTATGAGAAATGAGAACAAGATTATAATTTGGAAGTTGACAAGAAGGGGTCACTTACCAGACCTAGGCATAGACATGAAAATTATATTGTAATGGATCTTAAAATAATGGATTATGAGGCTGAGGACTGGATCCAGTGACAGGTTAGTGTTAACTGTGTAATGAAACTTTGTCTTTCATAAAAGCAAAGGGTTTCTTTTGTTTTTTGTTTTGTTAATTGTTCCCTGAATATTAACTACTTAATGTACAAATTTAATTTTAAAACTGCAATTAATTTCGTCGACTGAACAACAGACCTACAAAAATTAAGTACCTCAATATAAAATTCAGCAAGTCCAATACAAAGTAACCTAACCAAACATACGGTATTATTACTTCTATGTATCATATGTAACTGTTACTTAAGCAGTGATTCAGTCCAGTATAATATCTGTCTGTATGCAAAAAGTTCAACACCATGTCCTCTCACTAAATTCTCTCCGGTTTATCAAAAGTTTGAGATTTCAGATTCTCAGAATGGCGAATACGAAGACTATTGCGGAGTGTAGCCAGATATAAGTTTACCGATGTTTCAGAGGTGCCTGCTGCCTCCCTCATCAGAAAGAATCTCCCTACACGCCGCAATATCTCAAAAGACAGTTACAAATGCGTTACACATGCCACTAAGCAGACTGATACTGTACACACCCATCAGACTGAGGCAGATTCAAATTACGCCTTATCACGACCTGTCGGTGGTCAATGCATTTTTCTTGTTCATACCATTAATGAAGCGTCCTATATGTGACGCATAGGTTTAATATAGCAGTACAACACAGGTAATTTAATGTAGCGTTGAATATTTTTTGTGCTGAATTGAAGTAGGTTTCGTGTCTAATTCCTTCACTGTTGACCCACCTTTATCCTGCACTCTCTCGATGATAGATATTGTGACCTCACATTATATCTACACGCTGGATTACAATCGATCGCTGTAAAGCACGTAAGTTAAATACCGTTATTATGATGACATGAACAGCTAACGTTGTGCAGTTCAGCCTGCATGACCCAAAACTTGACCTTAAAGCTATTTATCAAACATCTTATATATATGCAGCTTGGATTATTAATTTTCATACGCGGAACATAATTAATTAATTTACTTTCATGTATCCGTTGGTGGGCTAATGGTAATGCAAATATTATTATGCCGTGTGAATAAGATATCCCGCCACATCAATAATAAATGAATGAAATGAAAACCACTTTCTTCCGTTACATCGTAAAACAAACATTCAAAAATCAAAGCAGCCGAAACAGAAGTTACTGTTAGCAAACAACAGGGTACTTGAGAGTTATATTTATTAATCATAAATGGATGGCTGATAAAGTATTTCGGGTGTTCTTTCAACATCTTTAATTGTTTCCGGGCACACTCTGGTCATCTTGAATTACCACTAAATACCACGGTCAAATTCTTAACACTACTGTTTTGTATTCGGGTCATTCCGGGTTCATACCTCGGTCTGGAGACCAGCTATCCTGACTGAGGTTTCTCGTCGTTTTCCTCGGTCCCTCCAAAAATGCCTGGCTTGTACATTAAATTATGTTACAACCGCTGCTTTCAACATGTCTTCCAATTTGTCATTCATAATCCCATCTACTGAATACATATGTAAATCTGAAGTACCGAATTGTCTTAAGGAAACTTATAGAACAATCGACTTGAAAGCGATATTGCGCAACGTATTATAAAAGTTCGCCCGACGTTTAGACGTGCTTATTACCTCAGTCATCAGAGCGATCTTTTGTGGGACTACAAGGCGCAATGTCCCAGAAGGCTGTCATCTTCATGATAACCTGAAATATCAGTAGACCACAGGCTTCTATTGTTATAATACAATTAGTGTTTGTGGTTTTCTAGAATTGTCCACAGTCTAGTATTCCGAACATAATACGACTTTTCAGAAACTGGGTGTTTCCATCAACAGGTAAAAAGTTCTTTGAGAATCTACTCAGTTCGGTCCGTTTGAAAGAAATAATCTCAATCAATAGACAACAGTAATCAGTTTACAAAAACAACAAGCCTATAAGCCATTAAGAATTATAATAAAATGTGTAAAGCGGAAAGAATTGCAATCCATCGATCAAGTCTTATTCGTATGTCCCAAAAACTAGAATTAATATTAACCAGTCTTAAAACGCAACAAAAACATTACAACACCTAGAGAAATGGATGCCATATTTAGGTGTGACAGTTTAAAAGGAGGTAATGTCGGATGTGTCTTAATCTAATTTAATCTCCCCGAAGGAATAAACAAAATATTTAAGGAATAATGATAGCCGATTCCAGACGGGATTCGATCTATGAAGTCGTTTAATGTCAAATTAAGTTCGTAATTCACTTCTAACACCCAAATCACGAGTCTGTATTAGTTATGCGCGGTGCCATGAATAGCCAGCTCGTGTGCAATCTTGCTGAAAACGCTCCCCTTATTTACATGCAAATGGAGATGTAGAGTCTGAAGAACACAGGATGTATACATAGACTTAAGACATCACACCAATTTAAATAACATAAGCACAGTCTCAGACTGGAATTTCCGCTGCATCTGATGGAAATACAGTCACTACAGTTCCTTGGACGGAACATTGTTTGTAAAAAAACCCACACCTTTGAATCCCTGCACACTTCCTACTAAAGACGTATTAAAGTAATGCTTTTTGACGGAAATCAACCTATGTAATTACATATTAATAATAAGATTCAGATTTTAAGAAAAATACTGTTTTAGGCTCATAATTAACAGATTACAAGAGTAGATGTGTACAAGAGGCACGAATAAATGGTTCCCTTAACACAGGACTTGTTCCTGAAGGCCAAAAAGTGTGGTTAATGCAGAGTATCTTCCTCCAATTGTTATTTCTCCCTTAGCCAGTCATAAAATTGCCCGCCTTACATTAGAACAGAACATTTATAAGTGTGTTCACAAGAGTCTGCTAATGAATCGGAAACTGGCCCTAATGCTATCCATTTCTAGTCTCAACCCCACATTTCTAAAATTCCAACTACAATGACTCTTACTTAAATGTTTAATACAAAATCAAAATTTTATCAATTGAAATCGGTGAGACTGTTACCGGCCGATGTATATGTTTGATTAATACTCGATTGCCTTCTTTTATTTTTCAGAATCTCAAACCATCGAAGATTTTGGAACTGCGCTGCATTTGATGCGTTCCGATTTAGAGCATTTGCGTTCCGTCTTCATGGCAGTAGAAAATGGTGACTTGGGTATGCTCAAGAGTCTGGGCATCAAGGATTCCGAACTGGGAGACGTCAAATTTTTCCTAGAGAAACTGGTCAACACTGGTTTCCTGGACTGAGCGCCCCTTCGCTTTACCCTTTCTATCCAAAAAGAAACAATCCGTCAGTACTTATCCTACTTCCTCCCATACATGTACACTCCTACGTTCTTCACGAGCCTCATTTTAGTTCTGTCGACGCCGTTTTTCTTTGTCGTTAACCAGACATCGATCTCAGTATTCGTGTTCAAGACATATCAAACGCCTACCGGTTCAGTAAGACATATCATTAGCGGTGTAGATTTAAACTCAACCCACTGGAAACATCAGATATACCTATAAATATATTAGCACTTTGTTCTGAAGTTGTTTTAAACCAGAATTTTGCTTAATAAATTGAAGCTAAATATATGGAATTTGTTAAAAATTTTCTTCGCTACCAATTCAAAATTTGCTATGCTGTTCTTAGCGGAAATCAGTAAGAGAGACACCAAACTGATTTACAAAATTAATAATTTTGTTTTAAATTTATGAAGAAATGCCGCCAGATATGAAAATAGTGTTCACATACAATATTTTATTTCGTTTGATAATTTAATTGGTAATATGAAAATACGTATGATCTGGAAATAAGTTTATAAGAATCGTCTTTTCCACGGTATATCGACTTGTGTGTTTAGTTCCACCACGACATTACCATCGACCAGGCTACCTCTGGCAGGATCGGAAATGAACGACTATTTGCATTAATAACATCTGCTAGGGCTATCGACCGTGTCAATCGGTTAAATTCTTATCCTACTGAAGCGGTTGATAGCCCTTAGCAGATTTTATTAATATCAGTGACCGTGACAGATTTAGATCATACATTGTACTGTGTAAGATTTGAGGTTTTCGCAGCGGTAAGCATGAAGATTTCTGTCTTCTGGGTTGTTGCGCAACAACCCAGAAGACAGAAATCTTCATACATTATACTATTTGAACATTCTCTTTCCGCTTCAAAAAATAAATTCATCTCGAAACTGTTTAGATCATCTGATTCAAGTGCTCTGAAATTGATTTCTTTGTCGTTAGCGCAGCATTACAAAGCTTCTTGCTTTTCAGTTTCGTTGCAATAAAACAAAAGTCAGATAGACTGCATACAAAACAAATGCACTTGACCAAAAATGCACACAAGAGAAAACAGAAAGCGTGCGGAAAATAAAAAATAACAGATTGTACCTGCTTGAAAAGCTGTCGTGCTCTTGTCGTGTTCGACCAATACCACAGCCGACAAATCTGTGTCTGTTTGTCCCTCTCAACCCTTCAGCCCTTTCCTTCATGTGCCACTGAGGTAATGATTTCACGTCCTCTTTATCAGCAGCCGACCAATAAAACATGTTTCATGTATAAATAACTATTCAATATTCATGAAGATAATAGAATTCTTAAAATACGTGTATTTATTATCAACAACCGACTCATCACTTGTCAGTTATTTAAGATGTTCAAATGTGTGTTTAAGTAGGTTGTAGGAATACAGTCCCCAAGTAGAACACACCGATCAGAAGACATCATCTGTTGAATTTTATTAATTTAATAAAGTTTACACATAAGATGTTTAGTTTGTCGACGGTGATAATTTTACTATTTGATATAATGTTCTGAAAATATTATGTGTTGTTCTATAACACTGACTTATTGCCTGATAATCCACACTATGCCGACGTTAAAGTGTATTGTAATGGGAATGACACAAAATAATTAATAGATGTTCAATGCTTCAACTCCAGATTCTTGGAGAATATTTGCTAATTGGCAAATTATGCATACCTTATGCGTATTTGAAAGTCCGTTACCATGATTTTCATATACAAACAAAATTCCATATTTAACATTAATGGGTACTTGAGCCAAGCATCCTAATGGCATTAACATACAGCTGTAGAACGAGAGAAAATTAAAGCCCCCAAATCCTTTGGCCCGTGTATTCCATTCGCTGTATATGAAACAAATATAACGTTGAAAACATTTACAGCTAAATGCTACTTCTGCTTTCGTAGAAGAGATTATACATATGCTCCTCTCGGTGGCTGGATGATCAGATGTAAATATTTTTCGTAGTCATGAAAGACGACAAGGCGAGTAATGAATCGCGCTGTTCGCGATGCCGCTTGAGTAATGAAGGGCGTCACAAAACACAAATACAATGTCGGCATGGAAACACATCAGTAGTTGATTTAGGCCTAGTAAAATTAAATATTATAGTTTATTTTCTAGTAACTTTTAGAGAAAATTTATTGTCATAAATATAATTATATATAATTATTGACATTACTGTCATTTGTGTGTCAGATATGTCGTTTATAATATTATTTTATTCTACGGTGTATTCTCGTAACGTTTCTAAGCTATTATATAGCATCTATATAGTTAACATATATATCTATTCGAGTTAATGTACCTTTTACAGTAGATAATACTTATAAAGGGAATGCAATACAACGTTTTGAGTGTGATATGTAGTGGGGCAAGTAATGTGGTGGAACTTAAGTTATGCTGTATTATCAGAATTAATGTAATACTACATGAATTCAGATATTGGGACTCCCCCATCAAACAATTATAATGCTGTGATCGCATGGTAATCTTTCCCCTACAACCACGAAAATAAATCCATTTCGTGAAACGAAAGTCCCAACAATACATGCAGGATTGGATGGATATACGAATCTACTTGCTTACACTCCAATTACATGAGCTAGAAGACAGGCCTAAGATATATGAACGTTTATGATATAAGTAGCTGGAGAACAAAAGACGAAGTCATTAACAAATCTGTTTCCTTTTATATAAATAAAATAACTTATGTGGGTGTATCGAAGCAGAGAGTGACACCTTTTTAATAACACCACTTCGTGATCAAGATAAATGATACATATAAATCATATAATTATTATATCTGTTGTTGTATAATATATACGTATATATTATTTAAAGAGAGTTGTAAGGGAGTTGTCCCCAAGTAATTTCTAAGAGTTATAGAATGAAGGGGACTTGTGCTTTTGCTAGCTGTAATTCTTGTTGGGCTCGTGTAACGTCAATGTGAGAAGTACGTATTTCCGCTGATAATTTAATATGCTTGTTCAACTAACCTTTAAAAGGCTGTAAATATTTGAAAGAAAATGGCGGCCTATATCCTAGTCGGATGCTGTTATTTGCTTGGCAACATATAATGTTTCTCTCTTTCAACTAGCAGCACGTAATAACACTCATAAGCCTACAAACGTAACAATTACAAGAATACACTATCATTAATGTAAAGTTTCCTCGAGGAATGTTACAATGTAAGTTACTTTACACTACACCTAAATATTTCTGATTTAAAACCATTTTGTCGTTCACAGTTAAGAACCACGAGTTTAAGATAAGAAAGTACGATCCCGGAATAGAAATAAATGTGTATTTCTTCAACAGTTTGCCGTTTTCAGAGCAAATTTTTGAGTTCTAAAGGAAATTATCAGTTTGTCACACTATCATATAATTACACTAATATTATGGGAGTATGCTACAAGGTGTACTTAACGCTTTGGACTACAAAACAAACTGTGATATATATTCATGAAGTTTACTTAAGTTTCATTTCTTGAAAGCATATTTTTAATAATGGGCCATATGACTTGTTTTATTACGTAGATATAAAAATATATATTATTCATAATAATAAATGACGATTGCAGTAACTAGTCTAATATAATTTTTGTTGGAACTTTATTGACTGCAGTGTCATGATTTTATTAAGCTCTGCAGTATTTAGTCGCTCTATTTACATCTGAGAGGTCTTCATCATAATATAAAGTTTTAATCGCGAAATAATTCGAAATTAATTATTCATAATAAATAAAGTTATTTATTACAAAATATTTTATCGCAAAATAAAATTACGTCCAAATAATATACATATCAACAGTTCAGTGTGCAATTTTTTACCAGATAACTCAAGCTACAGAGAGAACAATATTCAATATTAATTTGGTAGTAATTTTATACTTGTCATGATTTCGCTCTTTTACGTTTATAAATTCGTTCAGATTTCCTCAGTGTAATGGCTTTAAAATACCAGGTCCAGCAAACATTGTTTCACGAAAAGCAAAAATTTAAATGCGCATTTTCTGCAAACTTACAATAGAATATGAATTTACATAAACACAAAAGGAACAATATATAACAAACGGACTACGCGAAATGAAGCTACCACGCTATATGTTATGATTTCCATGGGCAGAGGAACGGTATGGTCACACCGCGGACCACACAAAATGAAGCATTTTTTTCTATGTTTAACCTGACTTGATCATACAGATCTCTCTCTGTAATGCCATTAGAAGATGTGTACACACTTTTAATACATATGTATTTTGCCGTCTGTCGTGTTAACTACAGTATCAAGTCTTATGTGTGATGTTTTGTAGATGATAAAGTGCGCGAATCCTAAACAAAACTAAACCAACACGTCGCACTCATGTTAAAGGAAACCATTGTAAAGGTCTTTCATATTGTAACCCTGGCTTGATGTCTGTACATATCAACTTCGTGAATAGTTGTGATCACCATTAAAGATAATCCCTCCTGGCGAAACTATTTAAATCGCCATTATATATAATGTAGTATATATAAATGTATATGCAGCATTTCTCATAATTCCTTCACAACTAATCTTTATACTTTTTAAGATTTGCTCGTATAATTCTCTTCGGACGCAAATCTAAAAAGTACCAACAGAAATGTTTGGATAGGTCAGAGGAGTTTCAGACGGCAGATAATGACGGACGCCATGTTGATGGGATTGTTCTTGTGACATCTAGATAACGACCTGACACGAACTAGAGTTAACTTGCGAACATCAATAAACGCAATAACCGTCACATGGATTTGTGTATATTTTATGTTAAGATTTCGCTCTTGAATTGTCTGTCGTTTGAAACTTGTATTTTAGCTAAAATTAGCACCTGCATTCTTCACTTTATTTTCCATCCCTTCTTTAAAACACGTACTTTCTGACTCTTAATTCCTCTTCAGGGGAAAAATATCCTTGCCCAATATCTGAACGCCCAAGATGGCGTTTAAATGAGTTAAGCCTCGACCTCACAGCACTATTCTGTGATAGTGGAGAGATGACGCATATATTTCCTTAATTTAGTTTAGTTGTAACAAATTGTAGTTACATAATAAATATATTTTTTTGACAAAATGTTGTAGTTGCTATTCGTGTCTGTATATTTCTTTGCTTTCTGTTTGTGTATAAATATATTATACTGGAAAATTGGGAACAATTTTTACCTACAGTATTTGGTTACTCATCAGACAAATCATTAAACCTTTCGTAAAAACTGCTTGAAACAAATATTTATTGTAGTCCATTACAACCTACTTAGTACACACTGGTTCAAAGACAACCACGTTGGAATGTATGAGGGAATTCTAAAGATTAAGCGTAAAGAATATGAGTTTTCAATACAATTATCGGAATACTAAATACAATTTAAGACATTCGCAAAAAACAAAAACACACACACACACACAAGAATATAAAACAAGGGAATTAAATATTTAGCATCCATATTACAAAAACAGGTGTGTCCCGTTTTATTTCTGGAGTTATATTTAAGTCATGGAAAATAAATAAATTAAATTTGTAGCAAATGTATGAAAGAGTTTTATTTGATTACCCATCAGAATACTGCAACGCTTCCGAAAGTTCCTTTCCTATACAATCTATTTTAAATCATAACGTATCTGACATTACATATTAATGCAACAGCGATTAAATGTTCTGCCACACTTTCAAAAAATATTTTGTCTTTGAGAGTTTAATTCTTTGACAACACAAATACAGATTAATCCAAACATTAAGAACACATCGAACCTGCCATTTTAATAAAATAAATTTATATTATGGCGATATTGTCTTTGTAAACGTCTCATTTAAAGTAAATTGTGTTGCATAAATATTGTAGTGAAACTAATTTTTAAGTTATGCAGCCCCTATAAATTTATCTAAGATGTGTTTAACAAGTGAAAATAATATATGCCATTTTGTTAGTAGTTGTATGACCTAATTTATAAAAATTATTCGAAATAAAATTTGCTCAACAATTTCAAATGTAGATATCCAGTGTTACATTTTGGACCCACAAACCATCGACTGACGGGTAAAGTGACATGCTCGCAGCATATTCTCTGCTTTGCGATTTTTATTATTATTATTATTATTTATTATTGACTGCAAATGGGTTTATACCCGGTGGCAGTGTCCTACAATAACATACAAAACAATGAGACAGAACAGAACAATGAGACAGAACAAAACAATAAACAAAAGGACACAACAAAAACAATAAGACACAATAAACAATGAGATACATCAACACAGAGACAGAACAAAACAATAAACAAAAGGACACAACAAAAACAATAAGACACAATAAACAATGAGATACATCAACACAATGAGACAGAACCAAACAATAAACAAAAGGACACAACAAAAACAATAAGACACAATAAACAATGAGATACATCACCACAGAGACAGAATGGAATTAACAAGAAATACGCATATTTCGGTCGATATTTCGAACGGTTCATTTTTCTACTGATGAAACACATAAGAGATACCAGGAAGATTTTACACTGCTCGGGAAGTAGAAATGTGCTACCTTTCTATTGAAATATATTAACTGCATTTCTGCTGAGTAACGTCACAAAAGTGCAAATATATGCCTAACCATCCTCCCGCCTAGGGTTGTTCGGTCGCTTCTATTCAGGAATCAGATCGTTAAGCGTTGAAAAGGCGAACCAGACTTCAGACCTTTATGATGCAGACAAGCATTTCATTCGCGTTATTAACGATTAAACCAACTCAATAGCTATCCCCCATGCGACATTTTATTGTTCGTTCCAGTCACATAGCCTGTTCATTCACTGAAGCAACTGAATGCACTTCGAGTCACCAGAAAATAATGCTCAATTGTGTCATCAATTCACTTTCAGATTGATTAATGACAGAGAACAGACCGGAAAAAGATGGCTGTCTTGTGGGTTGCTGAGAATCCATTTCAGAGACGCTTGCCGCCTCCATTATCGCGCTGACGATAGAGGCAACAAGCACCTCTGAAAGGTTGGTGAACTTCTACCAGCCTGACTACGTCTGTAAGAAAATGGTCTTCCAACAGTCAACTAGCAACTACTAACGTCAAAAGTCAAAAGCGAAGAATAAATTCACATTGTGCTGACTAATATAAAACTAGTGAGGAGTTTTCTCCCCATTAGATTTAGTACTTAATATCGCAAAGTTGGTCATCTGATATTCGTCTCAGGAAACAGCGTGCAATACGAAAACATGGATAATAGATATGTGGATATGACAGCCTGTAATACTTTGTAGCCTATTTCTTATTTAGAATCTGCAGCGGCAGTACAATTTATAACAACGCAAGCGGAATAATTTACAACTTCTAAACAGTACTAATGACTCTGCCCCACATATTTCTCTATTACCTGTAATCGAATCAATATATGACTAAAAGGAGATATAGCAGGTTTCACTGAGAATCAATTCAAAGTTTTACAGCTCCGGGGAGAACACAGAAGTCCCATGAATTGTAATTAACCTATGAGACCTTAAACAAAAGCAGTCTTTTATTACACACAACTTGAAAAGGGGTCCATAATTTTTATTTATAATCATTATTTCATAAGAGAGTGCAAATTTAAATTCAATGCAATTGAAGGTATTCATATTGAACATCCAATAAGTCCAAGAGTTAATTTTATGCGTTACCGTAATTGAAGCGTATAAAATGGTATTAGTATAATCTGTTCACCTGATAGTTCATGTAGCTTCTGGTTAGCTTGGCGCTTTCTTCTAGACTATAAAAATTTGTTTCGTTTCTTGGTTACGAACAGGAATTACATATTAAACATTTATGGGGTTTAAATCCAAAACAAAACAATATGTATTCCTGTAGTCGTTTCCAATTCATTTATTTAAGTGTTTTATGAACTGACATAACTCTAATAAAGTTTATCACAGCATTATCTTTGCAAAAGCCGGCTCTGCTTCCGTTCCGCGAGCTCTAGTATACTCCATCAGACCCCACTGTACCCTAATTTGCATTTCTTGTTACCAGAGTAGCCACTGTCAGTACGCAATTTCCGCCTCGCATGAACGGCGAGTCAAGTGAGTCAGGCACTGGATATTGTGTTATGAATAGATTCATTCCGTACGAAAAGCCTTCGAAATTTCCAGGAGACGAGAGAAATAGAACAGTGAAAACTTGTGTTGGAAAGTATACTGGTTTCTTCAAGGTAAATCTCATAGTAAAAATTACGTAACCGTTGTTGTTGTTATTATTATTATTATTGTTATCTGTTTCTTGCATTTATTTAACGTTTTACATTTATATTAGTGTTCCCTAGGTGGATTATTTGTTTTTATTTATATTTCTTCGTTTATATTTCTTCATTTATTTTTCTTTGTGTATAATATTGCTTCTATTTTGGGCTTGCCTGTATTTGGCTGTTATATTTAATACTGTACATGTATAAGTTTAGTTAATCCGTTTGTGTAATATTTTTCATTATTATTTCATTATTATTGTATGTATTATCAGCGTTTGCCTGTTTTTGGCTTCTTGCTGTTGGCAAACACTTAAATAATTGAATTGAATTGAATTGAATTATTACGTAATTCGTAAAATAGAGGCAGAATATCCTCCGAAACGTTGGTATCTACCAATAAGTCACAAGATGTTACAACACAAAAGACTAACATTGACATATTTATTCTAAATTCTCATTAAAAGTTAGACTCTATAAATTATATGAAAATATTATTGAATAATTTTCTTTTGTAGAAATAGTTGAACTTCAAAATAAATTTGAGATTATTACCTTCAGTGCGTTAAGTAATTGACTATTTCTGTTCTATTATACAATTATTCAACTGTTTTTAATTCCAGCCTGCGAGACTAAAAGTACCAAAACGGCGACATAAAGAATTGTCTCAAAATTTCATTATCAACAAATACATATATTGAGGACATGATGCCAAACGTTTGTACCAAAAAACTTACTGATTCACAGAAGATTACAGTCCACGACTGTAATCTTGAGACTTGCAAGGAATGCAGTAAGTCCGTAGCGTTAAAGGCAGACGCTATCTTTCCTACTTCCTCCTTCACCCCACCCGCAAGTCTCAAGATTACAGTCGTGGACTGTAGATTCTAATGTTTATTCGGTTTGATAAATGTTCATTATTAGTGTCCCGCACGCTCAAATGCAACTGCTGTGTCTCTATGTTTAGCATCATTAACATCACGCCTTTCTGGAATGACATACATCCCCATTATTTTCTGTTGTTAGACCGTATGATACTGTCTTCTGGCAGGATGTCCTCGATTTAATACAAACCACTATATAGATACATGCATTCATCCTTCATAGAAAGCCAGCGAGCTACTCAACGAGGGACGTAAGTTACCGGATACGCTGGAGAAAATGTGTCCGATTAAACCGAGATGTTAACAGATGTAAAGTGTGTCATAACTGTAGTGCGTCAATATTAGATGAAGAAACAAGTGGATACATTCTATTGCATAAAGCAAATAAAACACAGAGATGTAATTTGAGGCGATATGTCATTAAAACACGAGACGGCATTTTATTGCAAACGCTTCAGGTGAACGTTGTCACAAGCAGATTTAGAGACGGTTGCGCTGGCATCGGATTGGAAACAACGATGTGTTGATGTGAATGCAATGCAAAACAGGCACAAGCTCAGTCATACAACACGAAGGCATGCTCTTCAGTTCAGTGTTCTGCGACGAATATGTAGTATGTGCAATACAGCTACGAAATACGCCTACTACGTGAGATATAAGGTTCTCGTGGCCTCGAATATATTGCGGGGAACTGATGTTGGAGGCAGTAAACACCTCTGAAACGTCGGTCAACTTCTACCAGAAATCACGGTGAAACATCATAAAAGCCAACCATCTTTTTCAGCATACTAGTTTACTAGTTAAAATTTTCTTTCTTCGAAACGATATTTCTTAAAATAAAATGTACTAAAACCATATGCATGCCTGAGAGACATGAGAAATGCAAAATAAACAAAGATAAATAAATAACAGGAATCCTGAGGGCAACAGATCGCTTAGAGACGAAGAACACATCAGTGGACACATTGATATGAATCTTAAATAAATATTATGTCGATTCGATTCATCTTGTTCAGAAAACTGTTCAGTGGCGAGCTCTTGTGAAATGTTTGTCCCTATGAGACAGAAACCAATATGAGAATGAATAAAATCACATAACTTCTCATAATTTGTACGATTTACATAACACTGTTAGGATCATAATAAATTGTTCCCGGGCTTCCAGCCGTACAAAGTGGCTTAATGAAGAAAACACCAACGTTTCGAGAACCATCTTCGTCCTCGTCCTCAGATCACTGAAGTACTACACCTTATACGGCTGGTAGCCCAAGAAGAATTTATTACACTTAGTCTCCGTTAAAGCTTCAGATTATACACTGTTAGGCTCATCAAATCAATGAGGAGAAGATGGGCTGTAGATGTAACACGCGCGGATAAATGAGAAGTGCAAAGAAAATTGCGTCGAAAACCCTCAGGAGAGACCTATGAATAGGTCGTTAAATAGGGTGTGAAGGCGACGGCTAGATTAAAATAGTCCGTGATAGGGTCCACCGGCTGGACTTAGTACCGGGAATGAATTTGTGTAGTTCCTGAGAAGCGTTTAATTAATTTCCTTAAAAGTTTGAAGACTATCAACTTTTATGTTCCTCGAACTTTCATATGCCTTTACCGTCATATCCTTGCTGAGCTTACTCTAGACCTTCACTGATTAGTTATTGTCAAAAAGTGTAAGAGTTAGTGAGTAATAAACCAACTTCGAGCATTGTGTTCTATCACGTCTGAAGCTACACACTATTTCGGTTCGATTCTTAACACCACAATTTCATAGACATCGCTGCAGCTGCAGGAAAGAAGTAAAAGACGGTTTTGTTGATTACTCTTCAATCTTATGGTAAATTACAAAATAATCACGTGATAGGGGACATAACAGTAATCCAAACGAAAACAATTTTAAGAATCATATCAAAACATATTAATGCACTAATAACACAAATAACACACGGCTCTTTAAAATATTTCGCATGTACTAATCATTTTAATTTTAAAATACGATCACTTTAGATATACAGAGAAGTTCTTAAGGCACTAAATATTATATTTTTATAATTACAGTACGACTTTTTATATATATAATTAAATTTGACATAATGTGAGACGATGAAACTGATGATGGAATGATAAACACCGAAACGCATTTTTTATGGTACAAATGTGAATACAACTTGTTTTTGTATCAAGAGAACATTTACAGTATAAACTGAACAGCATTAAGGAATTCAGGATTTATAATAGACGGACTTCAAATCGACTGTTGCCATGTTTTTAGGAAGTTCTTAACAAATAAAAGCATTATTTCAAGCATCAAACTGAATTGAACTGAAATCATTTTGATCGAGACATACTTACACTACCATAGAGTGATCAGCTGCATTAAATTTCAGCAGAAGAAGTCACGTAATGGTGCAATTGCCAAAATGTTATGGACAAGGCCTGGACTCCGGCAAGGCAAGCGCTGAACAGGAGTCAATTACTCAAGTTCTGTGGAATGAAAGTCGACAAGTCGAATGGTTTTGACGGCACGTACACTTCCGTTATTTACTTTCGAAGAAATTTACCTCACTGTGTCACTGACCATTTACTGTTCCATTAGCAGAAACATTTTTTCGCTAGGTCCCTTCATGTGTAGAGAATTTTCTTATATAACACGCTGCTATTTCAATCGCCTGGCGGTTCATTAGACCGCATGAGCATAGTCACAAATTCCTTCAAAATAAAATAAATAAAAACAAAACCAATAGAGCTGTCTTCTCGGTTGTAGCCACTCATCGCCCTGGTGATGGAGGCAGCAAGGCCTTCTGATACGTTGGTAAATTTCCACCAGACTACACGGCGCTACAACCCAGAAGACAGTCATCTTCTTGCTCACCGCCGTGATAACCTCAAATCCTACAAGTAACAAAACTATTTTAAAGAACAAATTCATTTGCACACCATATGCTAACAGCAGCTGCTGGAAATATGCCTATGAAGTACCAATAGTCTGCCACTTTCACGTACCACACAGTAAATATTGTGTTTATTACTCTTTAATGATTCATAAATTGTTTAACGATGATAGTAACACATCTGAGATTCGAGCCTTATATAAATCTAAAACGTTATCACATCAACTTTACAGATGATGCTCTTGAAATCTATAATTTTCCAAACGAACAATATAGATGGTTAGATTAAGAAACCTAGGAATTACAAAACAGAACAGGCGTTTGTGTTACAGGCACGTGAAGCGTCAACTTTATCAGAATGGAGAATAAAATGTAAAACAAAGACGAATAATTACGTAACTGTTCCATAAGTCACTTTTACTAAACAGAAACAGTTTTAAAAGCTGACAGGAAATGCAATTCGAGGAATGCCATACATTTTTACACTGTCTCCCAAGGCTCTGACAATACGTGAAAATTCTATACCGGTGAATAAAACATGGTTTGTTGACGTTGTAAACGGAACAGCGTCCCTAGTGTCTAGATCTAGAGCAATATCTAACGTGAAATGTGGATCTGTCGCCCTCGCTGTGCCTCTGTTTCCAGCATTGCTGCCTGAATAAGCAATTTATTTCCTGTAAACCAAATTTTGTATCTATAGAAAATACTGCAATCCAACACACACGTTACAAAAATACAGTACCTTCAAATTAATCGATAAAATGTGTGTTATACAATTATATAAGAAAGCAATATTTTACACACTATTCTATGTACGGATTTAATTCTAATAATTCCATTTTGTTTAAGCATCGTATGTTCGTCAAGGAATTCCAGTGTTTCTAAGAGTATATATTATTTTGTTCTATTTCCATAAGCTCTTGAATTCATGAAAATTATGAGTTCAAATGAAGAACTGAAGAAAATATAGAAAACAATAAATGCAACTGTGTCATTATTTACACACAACACATATCTTTTGTCTAGGTAAATGTAAAAATAAGAGGCCGGGTAGATGCTTGGACAACGCTTCCGGTGGCGTAGACTTAATGGATATTGTTATTGTACTAATGGTTTTCTAGAAATTAGTAAGCTTTCTGCAAATTTATGTACTAAACGGATACTAGCGACAATTACTCTCAAGTGAATACTCAGCAAAATAAGCCCACATAAACTTAAACCTACCCAAAATAACAACCGTGTGGGTTAATCTAAATGTCATCAGTGTAAAGAAAAGTAGCCAGAAGACTCAAAATATATTTGTACGTGTAGGATTTGAGGTTTTCACGGCTGTGAATCTGAAGATAGCAGTCTTCTGGGTTATTGCGCCGTGTAGTCTGGTAGAAGTTTACCGAAGTTTCAGAGGCTTGATCACTCTGATGATGAATACAGCAAGGACCTCTGAAACGTCGGTAAACTCCTATCAGACTACGCTGCTCAACAACCCAGAAGACAGGCATCTTCATGTTTGACGTGCTTATAAATGCCTTTAAGTAAAACAGGCCTTAAAACGAACTGACTGTAAGATAATTGCCAAGGTTAAATAAAATTATGAAAGATCTCCGAGACATATTTAAATGTATTTGAGCTCACAAGTAAAACAGTCATTAATAAAAGGCAAATTAAACAACATCCAACATGACTTGAAATAATTTGGTGAGATCTACACCCAGTTTGGGTGAAATTGGTCAGTTTGGGTGCTCCTACAGTCAAACAAATGAACGAGTATGAATACAGTAATGCTGTTGGTGGTTTCGAATTTCTTAATGAAACCCCATCTACTAAGAACAAAAGGGGTAGCAGTTATAGGCCTAGAGGTTATGGAGAAGTAGATCAGTTCAAGCTTCAATGGCCACTTGAGCATATAAACACTTTTGTGCACAGGTCTGTTCACAGAAGGGCGAAAACAATGCAAGACTACATTTTAAATTGTTCCATTCAAAAATAGGTCCATGTACTCTAAGCTCATCACATTCGAAATAAGATAAAAACACGTGTGTTGGTGCATCATAGTGCAAGTCTCTGGAAGTTAAGGCGAACCGTACAAATTCACCAAAAATGAAGAAGAATGGAAGTTTCAAAATGAGAAACACGCTATGACTAGAATAAATAACTGCTGTTAGTTTCTAGATGTGACCTCGGGAAGCGAAAACAATGACGCGATGCTCATAATGCACTCGCTAATAGGAGAAACAGAACTTTGGTAAGGACATTATGCTATTGTCTTGTAACAGGTTTCACGGATTCAAAAACGAACTCTGTCTGAAAGCTGGTGGAAAAGAGGAACAAAGGTGCAACCCATCATCGTCATGTAGATGCAACTCACATCCACAGTATCCCGTCCAATGTTGACGTAATCCGAATGGTCGTGTGGATTCACAGTTTAATTTAACGAAGGCAAATTAAATGGGGATGTTTCAGCGGCAGTGGGCATTTTCTAATCAGTAACATTAAAGGCAAAGAACCATACTTTAAACAGAGCTTGGTACTGGCTTCAGTAACAGCATTTCAAAGTAACAGAATATTTTTGAGTATTAACTCTACACCATTCAGACACACTTCAAATAACCTACCGCGACTCGTTTTTAACTTATTTCCTATCTAATTAAAGGGTCACTTAAATAAAAGAAATTAAACCTTCGCAATTATATGTTTCTATGATTTTACATAAATGTCCACAGATCATCTCATACTTTATACAATACTCTTGAAGTCCGACGTAACAGTTAATACCTCTGCAGTGGATCAAAATATAAAACAATTAATAGTAAAATACGGAAATTAGTATTATAGTTTTGAGCAAACTTTTAAATTTATTTCAGTATTGTTACTGTTACTGCATTTTACGAATACGTGATGTCGTGGCAATAACTGCGTCGCGTGTACGAGCTTCACAGCACGCATTTGACTACAACTGCAATTTGATCTGTACTTGTCACGTACAGTTCAAAACACGTGGATAATCTTCCAAGTTCCTAACCTGCATGTATTCTTCATGACAATGGCATATGCGTATCGTGGTTTGAAATCCTTAATCTGTTGAAATGGGAACGAGTACTATTTCATACATATTATTAATACTTTGGTTATTTGTAAATTAACATCCTACCACAGCCCTGAAATGAAACAAACTGCTTAGACCCTATCACGTTGCTCGCAAATCTACTGCACTAAATCGTGCTTTAACATGTCTGACACAAACTAATCGTACAACATACCTTCTCGTTCTGATGGAGATGTTTCACATAATATAAACATCACTTTTTTCACACAAAGTTTTCCATTCTTCTTAAGACGAACTAAAACGTGCAACACCGAGGCTCTGCTGTTGCATGTTGGGTAAACCCGAAAACTTCCGATCTCTCACGAGAGTCAGTGGAAGAAATTCGTACGAATATGTTAAGCAATTGCAGATAGCCAACAACTTGTTTCAATCTTCGGTGGTAAGCAGGGAGGGAAGCAAAAACAAAATGTTACACAGAGCCTGGAAGAGAAATGCACACAGAAAAACTTGAAGGGAAGGGGCATTTGGGAGACTGAAACATAGAAGGAGCATGCTGTTAAAATCGATCCGAAATAAATAGATGTAAGGGTGAGGACTGAATTAGTTTTACTCATAAAGGGAACCAATTCTATGCCCTGTGAATAATTTAATAAATCTTCTGGTTCCAGATTCTCGACCAGTTACGTGACTAATAACTTTTATAAAAGGACTCTGCTCCATTAATTGTAGTGTTTTGCAGCATCTGCAGTGAGCACCTAATCCATTTTGCCAAGTCTCTAATTTATATTATTTGAAGTATTACAGGAAATCGACAACTACAGCAAGATGAAAGGACTACTAACACACTTCAGCTTTTTAAAATATTGCATAAAAATTCTCTCCAGTTTATGAATAGGTTTGTGTAATGTTTCCTCGTTGAAATCAATTCAGTCTACGAATCTGAAATTAATTTTCTCGCTGTTAAATAAGTTTGGTTAGTTACATTTGTGTAAGAATGGCACAGACGCAGCAATGACCGCGGATCGCATTAGTGGAACAACGATCTACTTAACGTGGTGTGAATAACGCACAAAAGACATCAGTGTACTCTGAAGAGCACACCCTCTTAATGTTTAGAAAGAAATTCCGGTACTGGAAACTACATGCAGAAAAATCGTAAGATGCTAATAGCCGCTCAGCTAATCAAGAAACTCCTCGCCTTTTATGGAACTCGAAAGCTCATTGTCATGTTCGTGGTCTTATTTTGAGCCAGCTGAATCCAATCAACGCCCTCACATTCTGCTCCTTGATGATTCTACCCTTATATTGTATTTAGCCTAGGGCTCTCAAGTGGTCTCTTCACTTCAGGTTTTCCAAATAAGAATTATAGTGAAGTGTTGAAACCAGTGGAATATCAAGGATTTCTCAGCTATCCCATGGGTGCCTTATGTCCCGTCCAGCTCATCCTACTTGAAATTATGACCCTAATAGAAGGTCATACAAGACGCGGTAGATATGGAGGAGCCCATAAGTTTTTCTTCGCTTACGCTAAAGCATAAAAGGACGACTACATGATACGAAGCTTCTCATCGTGTAATTTTGTCCTTCCTGCTACCACCAAACTCATACATTTAAATATTCTACTCAGCATCCGGTTTTCAACACCATCAATTTATAGTTTTCCACTTTTGAGCTATCAAGTTTTATACTCACTTTAAATAAAATCAAAGATCACAGTTCTGTATCGCCCATTTTAATGTTTGCCGTTTTAGATATGATATGGGAAGAAAAGTGACTCTGAAACACTCAGACTAAATGTGTACAAAACAAGTGTCAGAATTATTCCTGTCATATCCCGATCTTCAGCGTTTTGGAAAGCAGAGAGAACGAAAGCATTTTCTTACATAGATGCATCTCACGTTTTATTCGATACCCCATTGCCTGATTTACTGCACGTCGGAGGAATTTGTATGTTTCATAAGTGATAACAGTGTTAAGAGTTCGTATAATTTCACATGTCACGTGATGCCAGTACATCATCAAGAGGATTTCAAGAGATAAGGAATGCTTACTCACTTCAAGTGGACTCTTTATACGAGAGCATTGCTCGATACACAAACGGACTCGGATGGTACACAGAAGAAACGCACCAAAGGTTTTCTCTTTCACACAAGTTAAGCTGTTGTGTAGATAGCATTACTACACTCAGCGACTTCCTCAAAACGTACTCTAACCTGTATATATGAATCACTAGAAATTTTGACGAAGCTGTCACAGCTGTTAGACACATGGCGCACAACTTCCCTGATTCTGTACTCATAAATAGCTATTAGGCCTGTACAAATTACGATCATTTCAAACGTAATTTCATAACAAACAGTTCTTGTTGTCCCCGATCTCTTCTTCACCTTAACACATGTTAAAATTAATGGCCTCTAGGACGCCCACCATCAACAAAAAATGACCGTCCTCATTTGAATCTTTACACAGATTCATAAACTTGCCTCTAAGCCATTTAATTATAGCGACTTTGAAATGACGTTCTTCCGTATATTTCACTAGTTTTCACACCTACTGACCACAAAATCTGACCAGTAATCGTTGTTCCTCTTTTGTGCATTCTTCCGATGCAGTCAACATGTTAAACGTTGAATGTTACAACCCATACTGTAAAGACACTGAAGAAATGAGATAAAGTTCTTATTGGTTACATCCGCCATATTCTTATGCGCCAACAGCATCACTTTTTAAATGAATTAAAATTGTTTTTGTCTGTTCTAATTTATTCTATACGTACAGCATAAATGGCTCATGGAAAATCCACCTTCAACGTGTAGAAAGAGAGCGTAAACACGATTTCATAACAGCTGTGCACAAATGTCCACTATTTCGGAGGTCAGACGTTTGCCTTGGGATTTTAATTTTATGTACTTCATAAAGCGTAAGCCTGTTTTCTGTACCAAATTCCTAAAAAAAACAAATCATAATGTGAGTCTTTTCTCCTTGTAATAGCCAAATGATAAGTAGGCCTATCTCTATGGAACACGGTACTCTTTAAGGAACTGATAGTCGCTCAGCCGGTTAAGAAATTTCGCAATTTATGGAATCCGCGGGTCAATCATGTTCACAAGACCCTGACGTTCTATTTACTTAATATGAGCTTTAATATTATCCTCTCATCTATGCCCAGGTCTCCACAGTGGCCTCTTCTCTTCAGAATTCATGACTACGATTTTCTAAGCATTCCAGTCCTTTTGGAAACTTCGTATCGGTATTAGTAGACTACACTTTTATCTAAACGCTGCTGGTACCAAATATTGATCCACACTGTGGAGCAATTCCGCTGTGGCCTGTACGTAAGTGACCGAACAAGTTAAATTCAGAGCTTAGTCTCCATGTATTCTCTGATAAACCAATTGCAACTTTAACTAATTGGTTTGCCTCTAGATCGAGTCTGAAGAAGAAAATGGAAGAAAAGAATTCAACCGAAGAATATAATTGTTTCTGGTAGTTTATTTATAGCGTACTTTAATTGTTTCAAACTCTCTGTAACAAGACAGAGATAGCGGTCTTCAAATGTTTGCTTTTATATTATCACACAGTGACTCGATATAATATGCTTTCAAATACACGACGTATACGTGTTGTTCACAAAGAAGCAGGCGAGCTGTTCCGGTCGTCGGAAAAATTCGATAGTCACTTATTTTAAACTACTATCCTAGTATGAGTCCCGGAGAGAATAGCAAAATAACGAAAAAATTAATATTTAATAAGAAGATTACTTTCTTCTAGGTTTTTGCGCTGATGACGGAGGCAGTTTGACCTCTGAAACGTTGGTAAACATCGACCAGACTACACAGCGCAACAACCCAGAAAACAGAAATCATACTAAGAATCGCCCTGATGACGGAGGCAGTATGACCTCCGAAACGTTGGTAAACATCGACCAGACTACACAGCGCAACAACCCAGAAAACAGAAATCTTCATACTAAGAATCGCCCTGATGACGGAGGCAGTATGACCTCCGAAACGTTGGTAAACATTGACCAGACTACACAGCGCAACAACCCAGAAGACAGAAATCTTCATACTCTTGCTGTGAGAAACTCTGTGAATTATACGCCTATAAGTCACCCGAGGTTTAATAGAACAGTAAAATTTAGAAAGATTCGGTTGACTGGAAATGTGGTCAGGGTGGGAAATCTTTTGGGAAACCCTCACTTGAACGAAGAAGAAAGATGTACGAGGATGGATCGCAGGGAAGTAGAGTGGGAGAACGGGTTGCTGTTGGAAATGAATTGGGATCGAAGATGTCTGTAACCTGCGATGTTCAGCCGTGTAGCTCTTAGAAACTGACCGATGTTTCACAAGTGCTTTCTACCTCCATCATCAGGGCGATGAGTAAGCTGCGCGCCAGAAAACGAATGAAGAAAGGGGATCAAGTTGAACAAGGTCAAAAATTCGGGTTCTGCTAACACAGTGTTCGTTTAGCTTCATGACTGGTATGCAGAACCGATCAATCCGAGAGCGACATGATATTGAGCCCCTACAACCCATCCCCATGCTAATAAAAGCCCTAGACTTTCGAAAAGAATCTCTTTCTAGTATCGCGTATAGGAAAATAGTGTTATTTCAGAGCATTATAAAACCCTTTTGACACACTCCTATATTTAGCACTACCCTTATAGCAGATTTAGTTTCAAAGAGTAAATGTACATACATTAAATGTACGTACATTAAATGTAACCAGAGAATTTTTAGACTTGGCTTAGGATGACATCAAAAGCTTACCCTGTGCAGAGTGCTCCTTATTCCAGCCAATCACAGCACAGTGCAGGTCACAGTCACTTTCGGCCAGTTCAGTGTGTAATGTTGCAAAGGCGACTAGAGGGTATCGAGTTGCACCGTGGAATTAAATTCACTGGTTTTTGTAGATTTCATACAATACAGACGTAGAATCAATGATTTTTTAAATGTCTGGATTTTGAATGCTGTCTGTCTGAATCTATGATCATAATCTTCACATTGAAATTAGAACATATGTACAGATTTTAATTACATCATATCAAAACTCACCTTCTTAATGACTTCAGTAAGAAATACTCACAAAACATCACATTCATAAACATGTGCTCAGTGAACTACATGCCAACCCGATATATGAAGTGTGTTCACAAAGGTAACACATGGATCATCACTGAGAGGTTTGACCAGACAACATTTTCAATCAAAAAGAAGCTTTCTAAATGTACCCAAAAGCCCTGTAATTAACTTTTGCTCACCAGACATGTGCTTTCATTACACAATGCCCTGACTCCATAACCTATTTATCTAGAAGTAGCATGACGATTTTATTAGGGTGGGTGACTGGTTGCCATTATACTGAGTTCATGTAATTTATTCCCATTCTTCAAAGACAAAAAATATCGCTTTGTAAGGTCCAAGAAAACATGTTGACAAAATCATATCAGGTACTCATTTCAAATTTCCTCATAATATTTGATCTCTCACGTCATCAACTGAGGCTTTATCTTCTTTTATTACACCGTATTATGAACAGGATCCTTCCATCCTTTTCTTGGACTGGGACCTGTTCATATATGTTTTTAGGCAGGTGATACAGAAGTGGTTTGCCATTGCCTTCTTCTGTGTGTATGGATTAATTGTTGGGATGCCACGGGGAAACCCCGGAGGAAAACGCTGTGTTGCCTATACCACGGCCTTGCCCAACACAAGGGAATCAAACCCGGGACCCCAGGATTACAAGGCCAGCGTTCTAACCTCTAGACCACAGTGGCGGTCTCAACTGAGGCTAAGGCATTATTATTATTGTTATTACTAGTATTACTACTACCCATTTCACTGCAGCCATGCAATGTAATTTCTACATAAACACTTTTCAAAGCATGGGGGATTATAAGGTAGAATATATTAAGGATCTGAATCTGTTCAGAACCGCTTACATACTGCTGATATATGATTCCTTTATCCCTACAATGTGACTATTACTTTCCACTTAAGTTTGTCCCACTATACGCCATGTAGGCGTTTGGGGTGAGTGGAGGTATAGCTCCTCTCTTCCTTGACCTCCGCACTAGATGGGGGTGAGTGGTCAGCATCACGCCCCGGCCGGCTTTACCCCCGGGAAAGGACCCCGGTACCCATTGTAGAGGAGGCTGGGTGGGCCCCAGAGCCGGTCTGGACGCAGAGGCTAGAGGAAAAATCCTCTGCCCCCGTCGGGGATCGAACCCCGGCCGTCCAGCCCGTAGCTAGTCACTATACTGACTGAGCTCCACTTACTTTATTTAAAATTAAATACAAGTACAACATGTTACTGAGTTATAACATAAATGTACAAAACAGTATATGACTTTATTAAAGAAATTCAAAAATATTATTAGTGAAAACTAATTAGTTTCTTGTACTGTATATACAAGAGCTTAAAATAGTGTTTCTGTATTCACAAAACTGCACATACTCACGAAACAGATTACTCACCCTCCACATACAAATCTTTAAAAGGTAATAAAACTAATCCAGTTGAAACACTCCGAAGTTCGGAAAATAATAGAAATATGAATTCAATCTCAGCAGTTATATTTATGGCACTGCAATGTTTCAAAGTGCATTTGTATATTTTCTCTAAACTATCTAGTTGTATAAGAGGCACAGGTGGAGACATTTGATGAAATAAATGTTCCGTGTTTTGTTAACTCACTGCCTCCTGAAGTTTTGTTCTTTTCAGACAAGAGTCATTAGTTTTCTATTTGCTCTTTAGCATTTATAATACAGGAAATAACTAGTAATATCAAAAATGAACATGCCTATATCTAATAATTCTATAGCAAATAAGTCAAAAAACACTATATGAGGAGCAAATGTCCATTTGTCTGCATATTCCAACTTCAAAACTAAGTGGATTCAGATTGACTGATATTTTTGCTGATACCTACACTGACAAGTGTCACTTTCATTTGTGTTCAAAGCGTCTCATTATAATTCTACTTTGTGTAAGAGGATTTATCTCAATAACACATGTACTGATAACATATTTTTTACCTGAAACATATGTTACTGCATGAACAATGCCACCTAAAACTGCATTGCTCTCTGCTTTTCTTTACAAAAAGATTTACATATTCTTTATTTGGTACACACTACAAGAATTCCTCCACTGCAAATCAACTGTTTACACATTATACCAACAACTGCCCTGATGCCTGATATTTGAGTTCAGTTTTTCAGGAAATGAAATTATTTGTAAGTTATAAACAATTCTTGTACATTAAATGTACAATATAATTTAATTTCTTTGTAATAATGTATTTGTGATGCTGTTTAGTCTTGAAGGTGGTTATAATTACTTTGTATGTAAAATAAAAATATAAGTTACAATGTCACCTTCTTCTGAATCTGTCCTTTATAAGAAGTGTGAATCTACCAAATTTCAATTGCTAACAAGTTTCCAGTAAATAATTTACTAATAACTAAAAGACCCTGCAGTTCTTAATACACAGATAAATCATTTTCAAAGTCACCTACTGCAAGCCTGTTACAAATATAAGCAATCATAGGCTTCATATTTTGGTAAAGTGAATACTTTAATAAATCCACACATTCCACTGTTTATGATGAATATATTACAAATTTTTAAATATGTGGATTTACAACTTTTCCTGCAAAAACAATCAATTTCAATGAATTTTCTACTATGAAAAATGCAAATGGTCGGTTGGCATGAATTGTTGGCATTATTTGTCGGTTTGACATAACCTCACCTGAAACAAAACAGTTCATTTCAAAATTAGTGTTGTATACACAACAACTATCAGTGAAGAGAGTGTTTTAATAAGTATTATCATATGGTATTGTAGATGCGTCATATTGTGAATTAATAGTATTAAAATATATAAATATTTAAAAATAACCGTCAATCACAATAAAATTAAAATATTAAAAGATTAAAATATCATATTATGTTCCCTATCGAGTACTCGATTTACATATGGAACTTACACAACATGTTTCGGCTAAATGTAGCCATCTTCTGGTGTATTATATATAAAAAAAAATATATTTTTTTTTTTTTACTGAATTACTTTTTACGATTTTAATGATTTTTAATGATTTTTCTTCTGATGTTTTGTCCTTTATATTGATTCACCATTCGTTGTAGTACCATTTTGTTGTGGTATCCCAGGTCGCAAATATGTTAATTTTCGTATTATGTATTGATGTCGAAGTTCGTATATGGACCAAGAAGTAATCATGTAATCTTATTTGGAGAGATCGGAGGTGTACGTACTGCATTGGATGGTGGCTGGTTACTGACTAATCTTTTAATTTTATTGTAATTGACGGTTATTTTAAATATTTATATATTTTAATAAGTATTATCAATTCAACTGTCTTGAAGAATGTTCAGGAAATAGATACAAGGAAAACTAACTATCACTACTTAATGACATTAAGAAATACTAGAACCCCTATAAAAACACAAAATATTTAACATAATAAGCAGGGATATTATTTTGCTAAACTTATCTGGTCTATATCAATTAATAATTAAACATCATTTAAAATATATACCCTGTTCCTGAAGTGGTATATTACAAGTTTTGACAGATTAACCCTTCAAATGCATGGTATAGTATTTATCACCCTGGAATCTAGTCTAGTTTATTCTGAGTTATATGTTAATCTTCCAGGAGACAAATCATAATTTGAAGTAGTGGAAAACCTTCAACATGTACTATTAGTATTTACTGAAAGGAGGAAGAACAATCAGCAATAGGACATTCTGACTGCATACAGAGCAGTCTAAAAGTCAATATCAAACACAATCATCCGGTATAAAAGCTTACTGACCTGTGGCACTGCTGGCTGTTGTTCCTTCTTCATTAATCACAATCTCAGCCTTATGAATCAACTTGTTCAGGTGTATACTGTGTGATGATATCCGAGACAGGTCTGCTTTTGCATCATTGAAAACATCAATAATCCCCAACTGTTAACAAATAAAATAATTAGTAACAGAACCAAATTCCAATTTCAGGTTCTCATGGTAGCGAGTATGAAGATGGCTACCTTCTGGGTTGCAGCAGCGCCATGTAGAAGTTTACTGATGTTTCAGAGGCGCTTGCTACCTCCATCATCAGAAGACAGCCATCTTCAGAACTAAATTTATTTTATGTATTTATCTACGGTTCATTTAGCAATACTGTCAACAGCTCAGAAGTGAATAACTGGATGTTAAATGAATTGAAAATTTACCTTAATAGGATAATATTTTAATTATTATTTTTTTATCATTTGTTTACCACATGTTTACTTCCAGACTAACCTCCTTGCAACTTCCACACACTGTCTTGAAACAGGTAAGCACATTACTGTAAACAACCTTCAGCTGACAGAAATTAACAAACAACATACATATGTGATTCTACATGGAATGTAATTTTTAACTGTAACATCATGCATATCTGTGCTAACTTGCACTTATGTGCACATTGGTTGCAGAAGGTCAACATAATACAAACAATCTGTAAACCTGAAAGCATATTAAAATTAAATAACCATTTTCATTTCATTACATCATTCATAACCATGTAACAACCAACAGAATTTGATTACACCAATATAACATAATAATAATCCACACATCTTTAGTACTAGCCTTGTCTGCAGTTTTTGAATTCCTTTCAGAGCAGTAAACGACAATTCAGATGTTATTAATCCTCAGAGTACCAGTCTAACTTATGTATAAAATACATTCTGGAGATAAAGTAAATGTTTATATATGTTCTTCTCTTCATCAAACTACTGTATTAAGTAACAGAGTATTTGGTTTAACAGAATTAGAATCCTTACCATTTCCAGTGCCTTATTGAGAACAAAGTCAGAATTGATTACAACTCGTGGCAGGTAGACCTCCACAAAGGCACCAGGGTTCTCTTCATCTTCAGTTGTCATACGATGATATATCTTTTCCATTGATGTTTTGCTAATACGAATCAGTAGTTCATTAATGGTTGTATTGCCTGTAGGTACCATCACGACCATACTAAACTGCCTTCCCTGGATTGAATAAACCAGTCATTTGTCACATATCATTCTACAAAATAAAGGCCATTATTTTATACAAAGAAAAGTCACAGCAGGTTAAAGGTGCAGTTCTTGGTCTAGATGATTATTCATAAACAACTCAAACAGTCCTAACAAAAAAACAAAGGCTGGAAGAAAAATGTTACAACACACAAAGAGCAACACCAACGATAAATTAGTAAAATCCATAACTGATTTGTATGTGTGTGGTGCATGTGTGCATGTGTGTACCAATAAACCTCCATTACAAATGAGAATGTTACATATTTTAAGATGACAAAAGGTGTTTATAATACACAAATCTCTCATCTCTTATAAAATGTGAATAATGATGCTCTATGAAAGGGAAAACAATTTCTACATTTAAAGGTTCTTTCTGTTTTTCTATGATTGACCTTTCATGGTTACAAGAAAGACAGAAACCTACTTCATATGGGAGTTCCACCACTTTTGCCCCAAGCTCAGAGATATGACTGTAACGGAAGTGACTATGCTGATGCATCATCTCCACTTCTCCAAGTTCCATGCCACTGTCATCATAAAATTTCTCTCTCACTGTGTTACTTGAGTTGAATCGCGACAACCATTTCCCCTTGAAGAAGTTTCCATTAGCAATCACAAGATGAGGATCTTTCATGTCCTCTGTAAAACAAAAGCAGAATGAAGTTCAGATAAGTATTTAAAAAACATATCTTATTCATTATTTCAAAAGGGCTTGTAGAAAAATAATTGAACCAAAGAAAGAATATAAATAAGGAAAATGCTAAATATAAAACATTGTAAAATTCTCTATTCTGCTAAATTTACAGACCTTCATGTACAAGTTGCGTGATTCGATTATGAGTGATGTTTGCCACCCATCGATTGATGATGTTAACAGTGGCAATTGGATTCATAAAATTAACAGGATGAACAGCAGACTTGTAAACTTTCTCTGCCAAGTACTCAAACTCCCACTGCACTGGTCGGTTGTTATCAGTAAAGAGAGCATTAGCTCCAATCATTTCAACACCACTGCCTGAAACCTAGAACCAGAGTTACATGGCTATTCCAGTAGCCTTCCATACAACACAGTTGAAGAATATCAACACAACTATTTTTAATTATCAGTAGGTTTGCAGATCCTGCACCAGCCAACCATCATAAATGGCATGGAAAGTTATGTATGAAAATAATTCAAACATACAATGCTTCTAAAAATGAAGATCAGCAAAATTATCTTCAACATCAATTAAAGTAAAGTAAAGTTTGTCCTGCTACATGCCGTACAGGCGCTTGGGGTGAGTGGAGGTATAGCTCCTCTCTTTCTTGACCTCGGCACTAGATGGGGGTGAGTGGTCAGCATCACTTACTTAACAAAAAAGTTACAGTGGAACCGTGGTTCCGGAGAATTTGACGTAAATACGTCTCTGTATTTAAATTATATTTACGTCTCTGTAATATAATGTAATGTAATGTAAAGTAATGTAATGTTATCTTCAATGTCATCCATCTTGTTACGAAAGCGGATTGTTGACGGCAGTAATGTAACACAACAATGCCGAGTAAACAGATGACGTTTCCTAGGTAACATAACTATGCATGCAAGCTGACCATTGTTGTCGGTCCATATTTACACATTGTTGTCGATTTGTTGATACAAATCTTACACAATTTTCTGTCACTTTTTCGTTACACTTTTTCGTAACAGTTTTTTGTGGAATGACCCTTCCATATAGACGTATTTACGTCAAAACAATACTCCAGTTTGTCATTTCATTAAATAAAGGACAGAAGCAACATAAATGCTGTCTATACTGTTCTTCTGGTTGTAATGCTCGGTGGACTTGTAGATGGAAACCACCATTTCATTATAACATACTGCTTATATCTTAATGGCACCCCTGAAGATAATAGCAGTATGTTCCTCCAAAATGCTGTACCAACTTACAAGTTTATATAGTGTCATAATCTAGAATACCACCACGGACATCAGTAACTTATTTTCCACACACACTACCTCTATTTATAACATATGACATAATGTATGAAATTCATCTGTGATTTCTCATGTCCATTCTTATGTAATTTGTGGTAAATTTTTATGCTTATTTACTGTTAGTTCCCTATATAAGTTCAACTGTATCTCAGCAAACTTTATCACAATTGCACTGCATGCCCTAATTCAAAACAATGTGGTCTTGGACCACCTGCACAAGGGGTTCACGGAGTCCTATCCCACTCATGTAATTTTTTACTTGTCTGATGCCTGTACAAGCTTTAGAATGGCCAATCCCCCATCCAAACAGCCTGATAAACTAAATTTAATAAAATCTCCACAGAATTAACTAAAAATGTTATAAGAGGATTGACTAACTAACTAACTAACTAGATGGCTTACCGAACCCGAAGGTTCATCACCGAATTAACCAAAGCCCTCCACCGGACCCTGTCCTGGGCCAACAAAATCCAGTTTCCTTCAACTCCTATCTCGGATAGATCCCGCCTGAGATTATCCTCCCATCTACGTCTAGGTCTCCCCAGCGGTCTCTTCCCTTCAGGTTTCCCAACCAGTACCCGGTGCACACCTCTTGTCCCATCCATGCGCGCTACATGTCCCGCCCATCTCACTCTTCTCGACTTAATCACCCTCACAATACTGGGGGAGCAGTACAGATTTTTAAGCTCGTCATTGTGCAGTTTTCTCCACGCCCCATCGTCTTCCCTCTTAGGCCCGAATATCCTCCTCAACACCCGATTCTCAAACACCTGCAATCTGTGTTCCTCCCTCTGAGTGAGAGACCATGTTTCGCACCCATACAAAACAACAGGCAAGATTATTGTTTTGTATACTTTAATTTTCAGGTTCTTAGAAATCAGATTTGAAGACAAAATATTTTGAACTGAGAAGTAGCAAGCATTTCCGGAATTTAGTCTCCTCCTAACTTCCTCACAAGTATCATTTTGATTTGTTATTGTTGTTCCCAAATATTTGAACTTTGTAACCCTTTCAAAGGATTTATTAGCTACCCTAAGATAATTTTGCCCGCCTGTCTTCTGATGACGAGATACTAACATGTACTTAGTTTTTTCTGAATTTACTTCCAGCCCCACTTGTCTACCAGCCTCTAGTAAAACTTCTGCGTTCCTCTTTATTGTATTTATATCGTCCCCCAATAAATTAACATCATCAGCATATGCCAATAGCTGATGTGTCCCGTTCAATTGCAAACCCTCCTGCCTACCTTGGACCTTCCTGATGGCGTATTCTAGCGCAAAGTTAAAGAGCAAGGGAGACAAAGCATCTCCTTGTTTTAGACCGTTCTTGATGAGGAATGTCTCAGATACATATTTACCTACTCGAATTTTGCTGCAGGTTTCATTTAAGCACATTTTTATTAGACCCACTAGCTTCTTTGGTATACCAAATTCAATAAGAATATTATATAGCACTTCTCTCTTCACAGAGTCATAGGCTTTTTTGAAATCTATAAATAACTGATGTACAGTCCCACCGAACTCCCATTTTTTCTCTAGTATCTGACGAATGCAAAAGATCTGATCAATCGTTGATCTGTTTCGTCTGAACCCACACTGATGATCCCCAATAGTTTCATTCGCATATGGGGTTAATCTTGCCAAAAGAATGTTGGATAGAATTTTGTATGAGGTTGATAGCAGCGATATTCCTCGGTAATTACCACACTCAGTCTTGTCCCCCTTCTTATAAATAGGAATAATTATGGATTCCTTCCATTGATGTGGCATCTCTTCCTTATCCCAAATTAACTGAATAAGCTTATGGATCCTCATATGCAACCCTTTGCCACCTGCTTTAATTAATTCGGCCGGAATCTGATCAATTCCTGGAGATTTATAACTTTTCAACTTCCCAATGGCTAGTTCCACTTCATCTAAGCTAGGTTCTGGCACCAACAGTTCAGCTGTATGCATTTTAATCTGTCTAATATCACCAGTATTATGAACATTTAAGAGCTCGCTAAAGAAATTTTTCCACCTATTCACAATTTTTATTGGATCTGCAAGCAAATTGCCACTATCATCCTTTACCAAATTAGTCTGGGGTTGATATCCTTTCTTAAAGTTATTAATGCCTCTGTACAGGTCTCTGATGTTTTTTTCCTTATTATTTGTCTCAAGTTCAGCAATTTTGCCCTTCAGGTATTCCCTTTTCTTAGTCCTAAAGGTTCTACTAGCCTCACGTCTCACGTTACATAGATTATCCGCATTTGTTTTGTTTGGGTTCTGCAACCATTGAAATTTTGTTTGCTTCCTTCGATCTATTAATTTTGAACATTCTTCATCAAACCACGGTTTATTTTGCTTTCTCCTGTAGTATCCTAGTTTCTCTTTTGCTGAAATTTTGATGCAGTTTCTGACATTTTCCCACTCCCTGTTGATGTCCACACTTTCATTATCCTCATTTGTCTCTAAAATTTGAAACCTATTCGAAATTTCAACTTGATATTGTTCCTTTGCCTCTCCCTCACTTAATTTTTTCAAATCAAATCTTTCTGTGTCAAAATTTTGTTTAGTTCGTCTACTTACTGAAAGCCGCTCCCTCACTTTTGCTACCACCAGATAATGATCAGTGTCGCAATCTGCTCCTCTGAATGATCTCACATCAATTACATTTGTCTGCCTTCTCTTATCTACTAAAACATGATCTATTTGATTGTGTGTTCTGCCATCTGGGGAAGTCCAAGTGTATTTATGAACATCACGGTGTGGAAATTTTGTACTTTTTACAATTAAATCTTTTGACGTAGCGAAGGTCACTGCTCTGACGCCATTATCATTACTAAGTGCATGGAGACTCTCGCTGCCTATTGTGGGTTTGAAGACATCCTCCCTCCCAATTTTTGCATTGAAATCTCCTAGCAGAATTTTCATGTGATACTTGCCAAATGTATCAAATACTGATTCCAATTCTTCATAAAAGCTATCCTTGATATCATCGCTTTTGTCTTCAGTTGGGGCATGAACATTAAGGACAATGATGTCGCACCAACGTCCTTCCAAAATTACGTAAGACAACCTGTCACTAACAAATTCTACTCTCTTAACTGCTGCCCTAATTCTGCTATGAACAAAAAAACCCGTCCCTAGCTGATGATTGTCATTCCTCTTTCCATAGAAAAATGTAAAATTGTCCACTGGGATCGTGCCCTCCCCCTCCCATCGCACTTCCTGCACTGCCACTAAGTCTAACTTATAATTCCCTAATTCCCTACACACTGATTTCAGTGCCCCAGCCCTATAGAGGCTCCTAATGTTCCAGGTACCAAATCTCATGTCCTTTTTCAATTGCCGTGGTCGTGCCAAAGAGTCCGTCCTGATCCGAGGCTTGGTTGATTTTTTCGTAACACATATTTTTTTTTAAAGGTGAAAGGTTGTTAGCCCTACACCCAACCCCCAACCTGGAGGACCAGGGTATCACTCTTAGTCTAGCGCATCTCCTTAGACCTGTCCGGCTTGGGTGACCCTACCATGAGCCGAAGCTCAGGCCGGCATAGCCCTAAGGGTCATTTGAGCACGCAAGCCTCCTCACCCGGCAGATTGCCTTCGACAAGGTGGTGATACCTTCGAGAAGGTAAGAGGATTGACAAACTCAAACTCAAAAATTCATTACCACACAGGAAACAGTCTGCTGACCTTTGTTTATGTTTTCAAAGATAAAACATAAGATCCCTAATGATGAGAACCAAGAAAGTTTTTGAAACATCAGTTTTCTATGGCCAACTGACATGGCTCATTACCCATGAAGATTTCAGTGAAGAGAAGCACTAACCTACCTTAGCTATCCTTGGTATGCCAGTGATAAATATTTTACTTTTATCGTGCATAACACGTCAATACAGAGTTAAGAACTTACAACATTTTGGCATGGATCATTCTCCATAAGTCAATAGTGTGTCACTTATGTACTAGATATCCATATTACAAAACAAATCATTCAAAGCACTCACATGTACAATATGGTTCAGCTTGCGAAATGCTGCACGAATTGCCTTATTATTCTCATGCAAATGAAGTGCCTTCTGAAGCTGAGTGTTTGTTTTTCCGCCAGAACCCTCTCTTAACAATGCCAACACTGTCCATACACTAAATGGTGAAATAGCCACATTCATGAACTTTCCAACTTCCACAGAGGTTGTCTGAAAAACATTAAAATATATAATATTAACAAAGTCATATTATTCTTTCATAACAAAAAGTAATTTTCTTATGTTAAATTAAACTTAAATGGCCAGCAAACTGTTCATTTCTCACCAGTATGCTACATGCTCTGGCCACCTCAACCACCCTGATTTGATCACCTAATAATAGTTGGTGAGAAGAATACAAATTTGTCAGGTCTTTATTATAACCGAAGTGTTAAACTTGGAAAATTTCCAAGTCTTGAATGTTCTATGGCATACCATAAGACTTCATTAATTCCTTAACTGTTTTAAATATCTATGCCTCTACAACTTATTTTGATTTCATTTTGACCATTTACTCCTGACTGTAGTAAAGAGAAGAATACACAAGGTGATCAAAACCTACTTAAACTATTCCAAACCACTCAGAATGGCTTAACTGTCCTAAACCTTAACTGAGAATCTAACACCATATTGATCCTAAAGTTATTCATTTATGACTTATTCCACATCTGACATGACCAAACAATATTATAAAAGAAAAGGTGTCTGCATGAAGACTTCTCCTATTCACATATTAAGGTAAGTCCTTAAGTTCTTTAACCTTTACCATATAATAACAGATTTAAGCCCCAGTTAGATTTAATTCTAGGGTTAAGAATTTAATACTGTACTACTATCATGCATGAACAATAATGGTAAAAGCACTTACAACATAATTTCCTCCTACAAAGGTGTTCTTATTCAGTCAAGCTGTTATTGCATATCTCCTAAAATATGTCTGTAGAAGGCACCATTGCACTGGTATTTAAATTTTGTATGAACTAACTCCATTCAAAACACCAAAAATCAATTAACTGTCTTCCTACTTGTTCTAACACCAATGTAAAAATGTGTATGGTGAGTTGTGACCATTCAGGCAGTAATAAAAAAGAATGACATGACATAATAACATTTCCTTAATTTACTATGAACATGATGCTACTTGCCTGCAAAAGTTCTAATGCGAACTGTGTAGTTCCTATGGTAACAGAGAGCATGGAGTCAGATAATGAATCTGAAACAGATTCCTGAGCCCTGACACAAAACCATAATATGGCAAATATGCCTGAAATAAAATAAAATTTCAAAATATAACTTATTTCAATTCTTTACACATTAAAGTTTGCAGCAAGAAAAGCATTGCACTCTAAGATATAAAAATTGAATCTATCTGCAAAAGCATATACCTACCATAGTATTGGCTGAAATTAAGTGTACAAAACAGAATGTGATAATTAAAGACTCTCACTCTTAACAACTCCATATAATACTTTTCCAACATTCTTCTGGCAAGATTTATTCCATACACAGATAAATTACTGGTCATTACCAAATGTCTGTTGTCACATCTGTCCAGCTCCAGCCTAATTACAACGGCAAAATGAAAGAAATAACTTTTTACAGAAAATTATATGAACTGTTGAAGACAGATTATCAATTATATGAATCAAATTTTAAACTGTGTCATCACAGAAATACTTACAAAAAATAGTTGTCTTCATCATTGAAATGTTACGTAAAACACCTAAAAAGAGAGACTTGGTTAATACAATTCATCAACATTAGAAATATCAACAAGACACAGCATAATGTACAAGAGGATACTATGCTTTAGACAACAATAACAATATCAACAAATGCATTAAGAGTGCTTTCTTACCTTCAGTAAATATAGGCTATCTTGACAAATTTTTTCAGCAAAATCCTTTTATGCTACACACATTTTTAAATGAATAAAAAAATTGTATCTATCAATTTTAAAATACAGATAGTCAGTGGCTAAACCTCAATGACATACAGGAAATTGTCAGAAGTTGTGAGGTTAAGACTTCACACATCCTGCTCATGTAGCCACATCCTTGAAGGGAAAACCAATGATAAATCAAGACTCTATGAGCAGAAAACTGAGAGCAATGAAGACTATGATTCACACAGACTCCAGGTAGCTTGCATAGTCTCTGACTCAACACATTAATGTACAACCTTCCTAAAATTTGCTTCAATACGAAAGTGCACACTGTAATATCTCTTTCTCACTCAGAATAATGAGTACAAAGCTAAACAAGATTCTTCCTGCCTCACTTTAACACTTGTTATCCTTGAATAAACAGCATGAAACTATAGCTTGCCTTACAGTCTTTTATGCAGTAAAACAAAATGCAGCAAAAGAGCAGGGTGGTGCTTGAAGTTAGGAAAAATTCAAAGGACCATATCACATATCAAATTATCAGACCATTACATTATTGGAATTAATTTATTTTGCAGAAGAAACCAGCACTGAATAACAAAAAGCATAACACAATGTTATAGCTTTAATTTCGTCAAATTTAAGTAGCAGTAAAATGCTCATATTTTTGCAGTACCAATGCCTGCCAATATCAATATACCATTTCTCTTAATGCTACTCAGCATCTTGTCACATTTTCATGACCGCCTTATTTGGTGATGTAAGTTGTAAGTATATTCTTATCAGTACTGTTCCACACTGCACACATTTTCAAGTCCTAAACTAGTCTTAATCACTCTGTGGATTTCCCACATGTTTTGATGAGAGGAATTTCTATGAACCCCATACATCCTACCTTACTGATAAGGAAAGGGAAATGTAGCCCACAAAAGCTCTCATATTACTTCAGGCCTACAATAAATTTATATAGCTTCAGGCATTCTTATAAATACAAAGAGAGGTGTTTCCCAGCAATAAAAGCCAAGATTGAGAAACCAATGGAGAGTATGATGCTAGTGCTGGATTTTTCTGTGTCTCATTCTTCTTGACCCAATCACCCTGACAAAAATGGGGGGAAAAGTACAAATTTTTAAGCTCATCATTATGCAGTTTTCTCCATACCCCATCCTCTTCTCTCCTAGGCCCAAAAATCTACAAGTTTACATGAATCTCAAATTCTCTCCACAAGAGTTTTCTGAGGGGACTTCTGAGCAGTCAATCCAAGCCTGTCTTCAACAGTAGGTTAATTTCAAAACACATCTGAACCAATTTCTTTTACACTTCCTTGAATTATTTGGTATGATATGTTGTTTGTTTTGAAATCTGTCACAAGTCTATGTACTATTAGTGCACCAGTAAAATCACAGATAACTTTCATGTCAACCAACATGACCAACACTTCTGTAGCCCCTACCTTCCTAATCCCTAGCCCCATGTAATGGAGCACCACAGCACAAAACATTAAGAGGCCTGACAGTATGAAAATCCAGCATAGGAAAGTGTACAGTATTATTAAGTGACATCAAAGCCCAAATACACTGGCAGGTTTGGAGCAGTAAGGTTCAGAAAGTTTGAATAATTTTCAATATAATTCCAATCTAAATACCTTCTGGCTTACTAGGAAAAATGGAAAGATTGAATAAAATTGGAATAGTTTCAGCAGTGATGGAATGAGTATCCTGTAATTAAAGTTATGGAGGAAATGGAAGAGAATGAATTAAGGGTACATTTTTAACAATCCAAGGTCAAGATGACTGACCATCCAATATTTTTACTTCAGCAAGGTCAACAGCACACATTGATACAGCTGTCTAGGCCTAATAAAGCCAAAGTTATGACCATTATAAGGCAACAACTTCTGTCCAACGTCCATAAATTTTGCAAAGTTTGGGTCACCACTATTTCAGTAAAATTTTACTTAGTGAGATCAAATTGGTAAAGATACATTTCACATGATACATAATATCTCTGGCAATTTCTTGCAAATTATTGGAGGTCAGGTTCAGCTGTGTTGATTTGGCATTAAATGACCCATTATAGAATGGCAATACTGTAGGCGTTTAAAAACTGAACACCTACTCTAATTTTACCCTTCAACCTTACCATTAGGTTAGGTTACTGGATAACGCAGAAACCGTGATTTTATATTTATTTTTTGACGACATAGTAATTGCCTTAATGGGTGCAAGAACTTCTTATCTGGCTTTCAACTGCTGACCACCGCAGTGACAGAGATCTTTCTTAAACTAATCATTCGTATGTATGTTTAAATAGAATGAGCTTTAGAGGTTATGCCAAATACTACGATCATATTCTCAAAAAGGGGAGGGGGGTTCGTTGTGCGAACTTTCTGATAACTGGTACAACCATTACCGCTCAAATACAGAAAATGTAGAACTAGCCTTGAATGTTTGGACCTAGATTATAAAAGTCCGATTTCACACAAACCTCAAAATCCTCGCAACATCATGCTTTGTGGTGTTTTTCAGTGTCCTTGCTGATCTGCGACCTGTTCATTAAAAATTCAGTTACTGCACACTATTTCCGCAACTCCAATTACGCACCAAGATGCACAGAAACTATTTCACAAATAAATTTCACTTCGTGTCACTTTTGTAGAACGGAATAGGATATCCCGCTTAAAGACCGCACATTACAACTTCGCTTTTGTGGGAACAGTAACAAAGGTCTTTTCTGTTCGTACGCAGTCAACCTACCCATTTTCGAAGAGACCTCATAAATAAATTAATCAGATTCAAAGAAGCAGTATTTCTTTTGTGGTTTTCTTTAATGCGGCAGTCTGAAATATGTAAAAGAAATTTGCTTTCTACTAGACATTTTTGGCTTTTGGGACATCATTCCAAAGTGTTCTGTAGGTTGTTTGGTTCCACAAAGAACGGGGTTAAATCTTCAGTTTACTAGTACTAAATTTGTTTTCAAATTCTTCCATACTTAAAGTAAGCTTTTCCCTAATTTCACGAAGTGAAATATGACGTTTTTGTTCATTCTAACAGGATAAGTTGTCAAATTCCAGTTCTACTTCAAAACTTAAAATCATTTTTGGGTTAGGTAAACTGCTTGGCCAAATTCATATCCAGTTACATATTTAAACTTTGCAAATTCATTTCAGGTTAAACAATAGGAAATGTCACCCTTGAAAAAACTAAAACTATGGATGAAAAGAGGAATAAAAGCATCAGTAACAGACTTCAATCAACAACTGTTGGTGCTTAACATATTTTTCAATATTTCATATGTTGGGCAGACATCTTTGCTGCTTGCAGTTCAAGAAATATTATTTCTGATGTGCAAACCTATAACACATGCAATTGAAACCACCTGACCTCGTGTATAATTTTGGCTCTCATCCAGAACTACAAGGAAATGGCCTCTAGATGTGGAAGGTAGCTGTTAATCTATCAAATAAGCAGTTGCTGATAATTTACAAAGCATGGTCTTCCTGTATGTGGGGCTTGAGTATAAGACCAACAGTCATTCATAGAAAAATGTTATACTGATCACATGTTTTGAAAAAAATGTGGGCACAGTTTGAAGGATTTTTGGTACTTGGAACATAAGGAGTTATTAAGGACTTCAATGTTACAGCTTCTTCTTTTTTAACTGTCCAGCAGCAATCATGGTTGCCGCTTATTCCAAAAATTACATATTACAGCATGACACTACATTAAAATAAGGTATAAATGAACTACTATAATGGTGAATATTTATTAAATACTGATAAACTACATCGAGGGGGTGGTATAACTATGTTTATTCATAAGACTGAATAATGGAACCACGCCCTGAAGTCTGTGAATACTGTATGATTGGAACTAAGCAGTGTCTATACAAAATGCTTCAATTAAACAACATTAGATCATTAAAACTTCAACTCTATAAAGAATCACTAAACTGACTTTCACTCAAATAATATTTAGTCCTTTAAAATTTCAAATCTATAAGGAATCAGTAAACTAACTTACACTTTTTAAATAACATTTAGTCTTGAAAACTTCAAATCTATAAATAATCAGTAAACTAACTTTTACTTATATAACATTCAGTTAAAATCTTCAATGCTGCTTTATTTGTGGAAATTTATTGCCTATAGAGTTTCACCAACATTCACATACAACACAGTTATTTACAAACTACAGGAACATGTCTTGCTCTGAATCAATTCAAAAGTTGAAACAAGAATGAATGTTCCATGACAGTAAAGCATGTCATTAGTTTTATTGCATAAAATGCTTGTCTGAATACATCCACACTGATAATATGCCTCTGGCAGCAGATGGGTAAGGATATATTTTTCCAACCAAATATTGCATCTGCTTTATACACACACCTTGTTTGCTTCATTCATGTGATAGATAACAGCAACCTAGCATACCCCCACAATACACTAGTGACAAAAGTGAGCCTGTGCAAAACTGAAAAATGGAAACTGCCCCTTATACATGATTCATAGTAGGGTTAAGTACTATTTTCTTCAAAGAAGACTTCTTATGTAATGTACAAACATTTCCAAACATTTTAAAACTAAAAAGACATGTATCAACAGGAATAATAATCTATAATCTGTACACAATATTGTATAAACTATAGTACACTCAGAATAAAATGTCATTATAATACAACTTATAATTACAGAACAAATCAAACCCTCATTGGCATTTTATAAAAAATTAATTCTGAGAAGTTACTTTTTCTGTGATTAAAATAGATTGTAAGATTATGGGGAAAATGATAACTTTCTAAAACCATTCTCTCATTTTCAGTATTACATTCTGTTGCACTGCATTTGAACCAAATTTTGAAAAACAAATTTGTAAGCTCCATTATTATAAAATTACTTCACTCAAAAGTTTATAGAAAATGTGAAACCTTTAACACACTTGGTACAGTCCAAATTGTATTTAGTTTTATATGTTGTTGCTTTGGTAAAAATGCAAGGAATTTCTATTAAATTCTTTATAAATCGGAAATCTTATTAAGACGCCTTTAATGTAATATAAAACGACTACAAATAATGTATATCTCTATTGTGTCAATCATCTAAAAGGAAGTGCATGTAAGTATATGCACTGATCACCTACCAAGCAGGGTATACAAGGATGAAATCAAAGCAATTCAGTTTGTATCTTCTGTAACTGTCTTTTAATAGAATGGTATTCTCATCATACACCAACTTATTTTTAAACTTTAGCTTTATTTTTACTGTGTCATGGTTTGTCACTGCTGTAACATACACAACTATGATTAGTCATCCACTAGATTTTGAAGGAAACATTATATAACCCTATTGTATTACATCTTGTGATCAAAATATGAGAATAACATTTTCACACATACACTCAAAGGTGACTTCCTACAGAAGTATGAAAATCATACAAATGCAAAACAATGGTAAATGTGAAAAGAGAATTAAAAATTCTCATTCACCCAGTGCAGTAATGTTGCAAAGTACAAAAACAAAGAGGTTTCAAGTTGTATGGCGTTATTTCAAGTTCCTCATTTCCACACTGCAGACCTGAGATGTCACAGTGCTTACATTTTAACTCTCATTATGTACAGATACTGAAAAAGACCCTGCAACAACCAAGAACTAGGCACACTATATGGCAGTTCTTATAAGAACATCAAACACCATACAGTCTTTAGAAAGACATCACATATTGAACACACCAAACTGAACAGCAAAGATTTTCAAACACAAGAATATGAGGCCTTTATTATATGAAAACTAATGCACACAACTAACTTAATGCTTTCTAATGACCAGTGTGGTTCCACATCTACACTAATCAATTATTTTTCACTTCACGACTTGTTAATAACAGTCTTGCTTATAAATCACATTCTCACCTTTTACTAACCAGTGTGCTTCTAGAAAGGATCACATCTTTCCTTTTTTTTTTATTAAGAAAGAATTATTTCTAAATGTGTATATAAAAGAAATCTATATTTCTCACCTACATGAAATCTCTCCTGCGAGGGAAAAGACCCAAGACACAAAAAATGACAAAAATAAAACGTTTAAACTTCTAAGAGTTTAACATGTAATGGATAAAAGGTAGACCAATGATCTTGAAAATAAGGTTAGAATTAATTTTTTGCTAAAGGGAGGGGGCCACAGCTTAAGCAACACAGACATGCTTCTATAAACATGTATTTCACCTGCAATTTAACAGTCAGTAGTTATGCATTTAAAAACTACAGAGTTTTAGGTCTTGAAACTGTTACTTTCTTTCCACATCACATTTCCATTAAAGGCTGTTACAGGAACATGTATGAAGTCTATGACATTCTACTACATTTACGCCTTTAACACGTTGCTTGGAAATTAATAAGAACCGAATACATATGATATTAGTGCAAAATGTAATATGAATCTTGACTGAAGCATTTTCAATGGTGAATATAGCTATATTGAAGGTAGAGCTCTTTCAATAGTGCCATTCACATGCCTTTCAAAGGACAATATCAACAAAACCATTATCCAAGTTCTGAAACTATTTTCATGTTTATAAAGTGTTCTAGCTTCATCACTTCAGTATTAATCACCATTAATCTGTAATAAATAATACTTCTCTTCACATGCATTCATGAAATCAATATACTGGAATAACTCTCTTTATTATGAAATATATTAACAAAACATTTACATACTAAACAATAAGAAAAACAGGTGCTAATAACTCTTACCCCTCCTTAAACAAAATTAAGTGCTGGGAGATCACGCTCTCATTCAGTCAGTTGCTACACATGTTGCAGCATGTAACAGAATTAAGAAACTCAAATATGAAACCAGATTACTCCCTTCCTAATATACAGATTCAGCAAGGAAAATGTTAAGTTGTAATTAGTATAATCTTAAAAACTTTGCATACCATGTAGTGTATTAGAATATAAAATAGCAAACAAACAACTATTAACACTATAAAAAAGACACTATTGCCATACGCGTTTCAACCTCAAGAGGTCATCATCAGTGGCATCAGGGAAATTAATTCATTTAATCAAATGGTTTAAACTGGATTTAGAAAATAAATAATGAAAAGGGTATTTGACAAAAGTATTTTAAGCGACACTGCACTAGATGTTGTTATTCATGGGAGTAGAACTCTGCACTTAGCTACTGATCTGTACGGATGATGCAACTACAGCTCGCCGAAGACCAGCTACGGCCACCAGACCACCGGATCAATAGCTAGAGTTCTACTCCCGTGAATAACATCTAGTGCAGTGTCACTTAAAATACTTTTGCCAAATACCCTTTTCATTATTTATTTTCTAAATCCAGTTTAAACCATTTGATTAAATGAATTAATTTTGCTGATGCCACTGATGACCTCTTGAGGTTGAAACGCATATGGCAAGTGTCTTTTTTATAGTGTCAATTTTTTTGTTTGCTATTTTATATTGTAATTAGTATAATCAGCTTTTTATGAATCAGAAATAATGTCTATTATTAAGAGACTGTATTCTTATAATTTTTATGGTTTCATATTGGTTTGTGGGAAGCGTGACAGTACATTTGTAGGACGACAAAGCTCGTTGATATCAAGGCTGCGTCCATGACAACCGAGGATACTTCAACGAAGATCAGGATTGTCATTGACCTGTTTCTTTATGCGTAACAGTATAGTTGTATACCATTGGTCTAGCCGTGAAATTGAATCATAATCCTTCACTGCTTCAGTGAAACCATCCACATTCTGCTCTTCCATGTGATCAATCAATACCTGAAATACAATCAAGACAAATACATTTGACAGTCTCAATTACATGTGGGCAAAAATAATATTTCTTTCTTAACTCTGTGATTTTCAGTTATGGAACATTTTCTAACACCTTAATGTTTCATTATTAGATATATGAAATACTGTATTATAATTAATAGAAAATTAAGAACTACTCTCAGTCAATTTATGATTCAACCACATGGCTTTTCCTACCTTGAGCAGCTTATATTCTCGTGAATCTTGGAAGGCTGGATATAATTCCTGGTAACGCTCCAAAGCATGCTGTGCATTCAGTACATCCACACACAAGTGACAGAGTGCTGCCCGGAAGAAGTATTCCTTGCAACTATACTTCAGAAGAGAACTTTCCAAAGATGAAGATGCCACCTTTACAAACACAATGACAGTAATTTATGCCAAATCTATGAGCAAATATGACTGAAATGTAAATATGTGTAAAATAAGTGAAAAAAGATCACTTACTACTGTGTGCTTTACATACATAATGCAATATGAATAAGACAAATGACACGGTACAAAAATTTCCAATTAATTACAGTTTTCATTCCACTTTCTAAATATATGACAATTTACTTTTAACTTCATCTGATGTCTAGGTGTTATTAAAACCATAATGTTTTGAAAGTTGATTCTACTTCTGTCTTCAGGCAAAAGGATTGTAACAGCCAATCTGTTGAGCCCCCTGGCTCAGCTACTCCCAAATCTGACAGTAATTACATAAAAATGCCAAGTATGAAACCGGCTGATAACAATCATCTGTGGGAGATAACTCATAACTGTTATATTGGCCCAAGTATGATCTCTTTTCTAACCCAAAGTTGTCTGTGAGAGATAAGACCTGCATTTTCAAGTCAAGCATCAGGGACAACTTTACCTTTATCTTATATGACTGACAATATTTTGACAGACATATTGGATACAAAGCGTCTGTTGTGCAATCACAATCACTTCCTCACCTGTTCATATATCTGTATTGCCTTATCATAGTTTTCCAGTTGTGCTGCATACTGAGCTACTTTCAGCATACACTTGTTGGCTGATGAATTGCTTTCTTCCCCCTTGAAGTAATCAGCAGCCTGCTCATAATGTTGTACAGCACGATCAAGGTCTACAGCTTCTGTCTCATATAATTCTGCAATGGACTGATGATGTTTTGCTGCCATTGTAAACCTCCCCATGTCTGTATAGATCTCAATAGCCTTTAACAGGCTGCTTACAGCCTCTGTGGATAATAGTGGTAGATAATCTTATTGTATTTGTTAATCATAATTAGCACAGCAATTATTATTTATTTATACGAATAATGACATGGATGACAATAATATTCTTTTAATAGCACAAAACATATCACAACTACTTTCCCACACATTTGATTCTCAGATGATCAGGGCTCCAGACATATGCTCATCCACTTGCCAGTGACAAGTTGCTTCAGTATAGCAGTATGGGTGAGTGGATTTCAAAATGTAGAGCATACTTTAGGGAACAAATTTACAGTACAGTGACCTTTTATAACTGTCACTGAATTTATGATGTGGTTATAAATGCTAGACTAACAAATTATTCTAACCCAACCAGTTAAATTATTTATAAGTTAAAGTTAACTTGTCAGTGTATTTTAAATATATACAATTTCATTATTATTTCTGAATCACTACTCAGTCAGCACTACATTATCTCAAGAGTTCATGTAACACTGTAAAATTAACTGAATTTGCAAACAATATGAAACAAATGAAGAGTGGAAAATATGGGAAATTCTGGCAAGGATCTCCCAGAGAGGAAAACTGGAGACAAAGATATAGGCAGTCCAACATTTAACTAAAACACAAATGAATTACGTCTACATCAGAAAAGTCTTTGGAAATATCCACTTAATGTAATTATTTATCACTGAAAATCCAATTGCAAATAACCAAGTAAAGGTACGTTAATGCTAATATAATTACTGTAACTGACGAAATAAATCTCACCATTTGGATCAGATTTCTTGAAGCAATTTGCAGCATCAACGTAATTGGTTGCTGCATCATGTTTGTTTCCTGCTTTTGCATGGAGAGTGGCTGCTTCACAGAAGGCATTTCCAGCAGAACCCCACTTTTTTGCCATTTTAAACATGTTTGCTGCTCGTTGATAACAATCAACCGCCTCTTCTACTTTAGAGGATCCCCTGAAAGAACGGCAAATAATAAGGAAGGCCTACTTACTTTCACAGTAATGAAGGATGGCCAAGCTGTGTATTGTGACAATTTTCAGTCTTTCACAAAGTAGACTGCTTACAGATATTATTAGTTTCACTGTTACATTTTCTAAGGTTAACTTTAAAAAGTGGGTGCTGGTTTAAGAATCAAAAAAGCGTGAGTTTGCAAACCTGGAGCTCATATAGCCATCAATTAAAACAAATTTCTCGTATCGACTGGAATAATTACCCAAATAATGATCCAAAAAATCCTTTCGATGAGTTTAACTTCTTTTCTGCTTCTGCCATCAACTGCATAGCTTTCTGCTCGTTATCTGACATTTTTTACGAAAACGTTTCTTGTGAACTTCAGTTTTGCAATTTTCTACCACTTGCTTATTGACGAAATGTATTGTATTCCTACCACTAGAATGCACTGGTAACCAAACTGAAAGCGCAAGTTCAAAGATGACATTCGATCACGTGTAGTAACATAACGTTAGTGTCATTTATTACGTACCAACTGTCCATATCTTTTCTAATGTCACTCACCAGTAAGTTTCTAATTAAGATCTACAACTTAATTTGAAACTCATTTCTGTGAGGTGAATATTTGGTAAAACAGGAACTAAAACTCTACTCATAAAACAATGGTAACAATAATGTAAAACAATATAGGATATTTATTAATTTCTGAAGGGAACAAATTTAGCATGTCATGGAGTTCCTTTATGGGGTAATGCAACAGACAAAAATGAAGTATTTAGCAGTGAATAGAAAATCACTAGAATGATAGGTGGTGTAAAAAAGAAGTCTTGTACATAATTATTAAAAAAATTTAATATACTTCCCCTTGCAAGTGAAGTACTCTCATTTGTCATGGATAACCAAAAATTTTCAAATTCTGACACAAAGTACAAACACAAGACAAAAATGACCTCCACATCCCAAATGGTAACCTCACTGGAGAGAAAGATGCATCTAAAGCATCTAAATAAATCCCATTCTATTATGTAGGATATAGGGTTTGTGAACTTTTCCTAGTACTTATAGGATATGTAACCTGAATCAAGGAGGTTATGGCAGGCTATACATAGAAGATGGATGGGAGAAACAAAATTGACAGTGGACCCTTCCGTATAGACCTATTTATGTCAAAATACCTGTACAGAAATTAGATGGGAAGTCTAGTTTCCTTAAACCTGTACCCTATGGTATCCACATGGTAAGTAGAGTCCTCAGATATAAAAGTGACAGTGGAATCACGGTTCCAGAGAATTTGACGTAAACATGTCTCTGTATTTAAATTATACTAGGGCAGAACGCTCCTTTCGGAGCTCCTCGGAGGGGTTGGTCAAGTTTTTAAAAAGCAACGAACCCCTTCGGGGGGGGGGGGGGGGGTTTGCGTTTTAAAATCTTGTGTAAGAAACTAAACTAAACCCCCCGAATGGAGGGTTAAAACACTTGACCAACCCCCTTTTTCGGGGGAGCTTGATCAAGTGTTTAAAAAGCAACCAACCCCCTTTCGGGGGGGGGGGGGGGGGTTGGTTGCGTTTTAAAATCTTGAGTAAGACACTAAAACTCGGCATTGTTGTGTTGTACTCGGCATTGTTGTGTTGTACTCGACATTGTTGTGTTGTACTCGGCATTGTCGTGTTCCACAACAATGCCGAGTTTGTTTATACTCGGCATTGTTGATGACGTAATTTATTGACGAGGAATCACAATTTTTTATAATAGATTACGTCTCTGTAATGTAAAGTAATGAAATGTAATGTTATCTTCAATGTCATCCATCTTGTTACGAAAGCGGATTGTTGACGGCAGTAATTTAACACAACAATGCCGAGTAAAACAGATGACGTTTGTTAGGTAACATAACAATGCACGCAAGCTAACCATTGTTGTCGATTTGTTGATACGGATCTTACACATTTTCGTTACACTTTTTTGCCGAATGACCCTTCCATTTAGACGTATTTACGTCAAAAAGGGGAAAACTACTGAAAATAAATCAGCACTCGGCAATCTACCACAGCAGTTAACACAGTAACGTAACGGTGAAAGGTGACTAAAAGTCACATATTTTTCAATAATCAATAACTAAACATTGTTTTAGGATCATAAAACAAATGACATTACTGTTGCTCCTGCATCAAGAGTTCATGTGGGCATCATAGCCTTCATATGACACAGAATTCACAAAGCTGCACATATGTCAACTGGCTTTAATGACATTTTTTATCAACATACACACAATAAAGAGGCACTAGTGGCATACAGACTGTCACCGAAATTGCAGATTTCTCATTCTCAACAAGGTCAATAATTTTTTCTCAAGGTCCACATTACCATATATATATTATTATTGAAGTTGTTTTTCCAGATTTAATGCTATCTTTAAGAATGTTATCATTTATTTAAGTCACTCTTAGTTCTGGCAGCCTCCACCAACGATACAAGTTCTTCTAACTTATCCACATTCATTCTTGCTATGCCAACACTTTCAACCTGGAGAAGAAAATGGTTTATATTATCAAATTTAGGATATGGAACTTGGATTCTGAGCTATTAAAACTGTATTTATCAAAATAACCATGCATACCTTAATTCTTAATTTTTTGCATCAAAACAACATACTATATGTCACTTTCAGTGCTTCCTGTTTTGGGAAAAAAAAGTGCTATGCATAACAAAATAGAGGTATGTCAACAAACATGGAATCAATTGTCTATTAGTTTGTAAGTAGTTTAACATTTTTAATATATAAATATAGGACATTCATATGCACCAGTATAAAAGTTGAGCTAGGCATCAACCATATGACAGAAGAATAAAGTGACAAAGTTAAAACTACAATATGAGTTTGATAACCAAGATGAATATTTTAAAAAAACAATGTTCTCAACACTTTTAATATACAACTGCATGTGTATGCATAATAGTATACTTTTTACTTATTTATCTACTTTTATGACTGCAACAGAATAAAAGTTATGACAGAATAAGTAATATATTTGGTCTCAAAATACCATGGTATGGCTCCTTACAAGATAACGTTTGGTCACATTAGTTGTTAAGGAAAAATTATTTTTTGAAACAGTGAACAAACACAACCAAAGAAAATGTGTTGGCTTTTCTGAAGCATGTAACTGGTTTGAGAAAATAACACAGTTGCAGTTTATCGTCTGTGGATATCAGACATCCGACACATCACAATACAACCTGATAATGAACATCAAAATGCATACTCCAAATCAAGATGAAGACTGAAAATTAAAAATCAATAAACGCAATGCACAAATGTACAATAGTTTTTAAAAATATATGAATTGATAAGCCTGATGATGATGTGGTAAACATCGAAACATGTCGTCGAAATCAAAAGCGCTGTGATAAATGTAATATTATACGACACAGAAAAGCGCCATAAAATATAACATAATGCAATTTATATTGTAAATGTTATAAATAATTTTAACAACATTATTTTAAAACAAGTTTTGTGTATAAACTGGAAAAATAAATATATGTACTCTTAAACCCATTTGCAAATCAGAAATGGAGACCAGCTCTCAGTATACTTAGAACTGGTGTAAGATACAACTGTGAACAAAATAGGTATGGAGAGTAAGTACAACAATGAGAAGCAGTGCTGCAGTGTCATTCTGTGCATCACCAATGACAGCAGAAAGTCACAACCACCACCATACGTGGTGTTGAAAACAAAGATAATATATGTAGGAATGTAGACGAATAGACCACTCACAAATGAAAGAATGAAATGTTTATGGCAGTACAATTCAAACACTTTCAAATATGTTGGTTATTGACAGTTTTCATGGCCACATTACTGCCTTAAAACAGCTTTAAAATATGAAAACTGACCAATTTCAATTTCCTGGTGGAATAACAAGAATGTTGTAAGCACTAAACGTAAGAATAAACTGCCCATTTAAAGCTTCAATAAAGTAGTTTAAACAAAATGGACAGTACATAAGAACCACTTAAGATGGATTCAAAGCCATTAGGTGTGTGTGAAGGTCCAAATTATGAATCTGAAACTCTGCCTCTGTGTGAAGAATGTCTAATTATGTCAGTCATGTAAATTTCCAGGCTCACACAAGAGTATAAATATAATTTTCCATCTTGTAAATTGATCTAATCATACATACCCCTTCACAATAGCTGTACACATCCAGAAGAAGCTGCTGCCTAATCTTATCATCATCTCCCACTCCTCTGGCTTCACTGCTCGAAGCTGCAGCAGAACGGTCTCGGATCTTTTTCAAACGACGTAAACTTTCTTCTGTCTTCTGGACTGATGTGAGAACATCATCCACACAACTGAAAAACCTAACAGAAATTGGAAAAGGAAGTTCAACTAAGTATATTATTTGACCTCCAGCATGAAGAAAGTAACATTCAAAACCCTTACATTACCACAGAAATAATTTCATTTAATTTACACTATAAGGATTGTTCCAGGACAGAATCAAGACACCTTGTCCCAGAAATAATTTAAAATGTCACAAGATTCTTTCTTTCTGTTTCTATAAAAGACATTTTTAGAAAGAAGTCCCATTTTTAATTACAGTGAAACCTCTATCCATCGTTCCCGGAACTATCGTTTTCCCGGATGCATCGTCCGTTTTGTTCGGTCCCGAATACATCCCATATAAAATAATGTTACATTTTCCCGCTTCTATCGTTCCTCGAACTATCGTTTTATCGCATCGATCGTTCAAAAATATTAGTCCCGGCCCACAATTTTCCCGCAATGATCGTTTCTGAGAATTTAAAATGCTGGGTTTAGAGATAAATTAATACCGAAAGACGCACAATGTTTTTGGAATAAACAGTAGCGGTAACCTGTTATGTCGCCCAACCAGCACAGATTCTTTTGGAATGAGGGGTCAGCGGTGCAGGGGTGATAGTTGGAGTGAATGGCGGTGCCCATTGTCAGAAATTTTACGATTTTAATTTGGGTGCACTCATATTTCGTTCCAGCGATGCCAGATGGCATGTGCAGTGTGAATTTCTTCACAAATGCTTTTATTATAAGTACAAAGGAAAGGCGAGCGAAACTTTTTCATTCTTCTGGTTCATATCGTGTCTTCTACAGCTACGTTTCGTTGAGTTCGGCAGTAATAGTACTTCCATTTTTCCTGTTATAGTCCGCGAAGGTTGAGGGAGCGGAGAGGAAGAGGGAGAAACGACGAATGCGAGCCCGAACTTTGCCGAGTTTTGCCGAAGCACACGCTGCATTGGCAAAAGTGAAGTCGTTCTTTTATGCGCATAATATTAGTGAACGTGACGAAGAAAACATTTTGAACGTGGAAAGGGCTCTGTTTGGCCTAAAACGTAAAGTTTCGACAAACCAGTTGTCCATTAAAGACTTTTTTGGTAAAAAGAAGTAACTTTGAAAGAGAAACATTGTTTTTTTTTTAAAATTTTTAATGCTTTCCCGCATCTATCGTTTTCCCGCATTCATCGTTTTTATTTCCCACCCCCGCCGAAAACGATGCATCGAGGTTTCACTGTATTTCCTAAAATACATGACACATTCCACTGTATTTGGTGTTACTGAACACAATAGTCTTGGGACACTGAATGTCAAGTGAAAACATTTTCAATTTGTGCACCACTGGCACCCAAATCATATTTAGTCTTCTCTGGAAATGCTGCAGTACCTCAGCCATTGTGCATTCATTAATTCTGATCAAAGCTGTTGAAATTTATTGCTTCAATTATTGAATTGTATATGATTTCTGTGAACAGTATCCTTGAGAGAAATGTATGAAAATAAACAGTTTAGATCTGGAGAGTATGGTGGCCAAGATCAGTCATAATCAAAATATACATGCAAGAAACCAACAGACAGAAATCAGCCATGAAAACACTCACTGAGAACACCCAGCCCAGCCTTTGCTGTATATGCCCTTACATACACACCAATTTGTTTGTATACACTTCAAAACATAATTCAGTCACAATCACGGATACATCCTGTTCCATTACAGTTTACCCTTGTGCACAAAAAGCATGCTGTATGTCTCCCAAAGCAACTATAGGCAACAGAGACAAAAATCTCTATGTACGATGATATCATTAATGCCTTTATCTTACAAACAGGAATTCAGATTATAATGAACTGTTTCTATAAATAATAAATACACCATGATTAACCATCTTAAAATAAATATCTCCCCTAAAAGAACCAGGGGTGTGTTAAGATACAGTATTTTACAATGTAAATACAAAAGCAAGTCTAAATATTTTACAATATTTTCAAAAAGAAACTTACTGTTGTGTTATTGCTGAGAATGTGAGTGTCAACCAATTTTCCAGCAGCTCTGTGTTCACTACTGATTTTTGAGCATTATAGAATGCCATTGGCAGAGCCACAACTTGCGCCACATATGAACAAGGTTTAGTTGGCATCTCTCTGTTGGTACGTCTGAATAGTCTAGGAATATCACTCACTTGTCGCAAGTATGGCAAGCTCTGGCTGCTTATTTCACCAAGAATGAACTGTGTTATCAGAGGCAGTCTAGTGAGTAACTGCTGTTCTGATTCCTTAAGACAACCTGTTTGGACAATCTGATGTTATGTAAAAACAGACATGCAATACAAGAAAAATGAAGGCAACAGAGAACAATGAACTTCATCTAAATTCAACAGCAAACTGCAAATACATGGATGAAATGTATATATTCTGTTGTTTTGTTTCACAGTTTTTATGGTTAAAGTATATGTTAAGACCTCAATTTAAAACAATGAAAAAGACTGGCATTTTGCAAACATAGGAGATCTGAAAAATTACAACTGCATTAGCTGATACATTTTTACTGAATAAAAAAGCTGTACGTTATCACTGTCATATTTTGTTTATCAATGTAATTTAATCTCTGAAACTATATTACTTTTATCTTTAAAACTAAATCTGTATCAAAGACATGAATACATTTATGTTGTATCACAGAGAATAGTTGACAGCTCAGTCCAAAACATAACTCAGAGCATGCTTTCTGGAACATGGAACTGCTGTTTTTATAACACTGAAAGGATTAAAATGAAACTAATCGTACATCTGACTCACTCTTGAGCAATTCCTGTCCTTGTTGAGATAAGCTATCCAACTTCATTGTGACAGTGTCCAATAAATTTGGCAATCTTGCAACAAGTTTGTTCACATCAGTATACAGATGCACCAGAAACTGAAGTCTAGCTGAACAAGAGGTATCACTACTAAATGCATTGGAAGCTAAACTCTCAGAAGGCCACTTCTGCTCCAGAGATTCACCAACCCAGGTATAATATCGAGCTAAAATCTGAAGATTCAATTTCCAAAACCTGGAACACATTATTGACCACAATTTTACCTGCAAAATTTGTATCAAATTCATTATATCTATTGCACACACTTAAAAAATTACACAGAAAATCACAATCAATTCTTTCACCTCTAACCCTGCAAATACTCATTGCTTTGGCAGGGCACCTGCTCTGTGACTGAGAGGACAAATTCTCGGAGCTCTGAATACACAGATCAAGTATGTAATAAAAATTAAATTCAGGATAGAAGATGGAAAAGTATGAGCCACACAGAACAGTGACACTGTTAAAAAATTATTTAGTACACAATTGAATAGCCAAATAACTGACACTGACTAAGAGACTAAAGAATTTACAAACGCTTTGCTATTAGATCCCAAAGTTTTATCAGCCAACACAAAAACCTGGCCTTAGACCCTATCCTGAGTCAAATAAGCTCATTTCCAAGACTTATTTCCTTAAAACCCACTTTTAATATCTTCTGCTTATCTGTGTTTTAGTCTTTCATAGGATGTTTCCCACCAAATTTATTTTTGACATATGTATACAGTGAGGGGTATATTACATGACTGGTAAATGAGATGCAAGAGGAACTGCTTCCCCCCTCCAAAAAAAAATGTTGCATGAAAAGTGAAGGGAGGAACTGCAAGTGTTTCCACAACTGACTTGTCCATGAATAAATGGGGAACATGACTTCATAAAAATTTGTGATATCTGAGATTCATAGAAATGTTTCCATTGGGAAACAAGAACTGTTATAAATAACACTCAATTTTAAGAAAAAAAATTATATGTATAAGTTACAAAACTAAGTAGTACACAAGTGCACTTAAAGTTACGTCATTTAAAAGAAAAAGCAAGAGTAAAGAGAGACACAAATACCTGTGTGTGAGCTGGTACATAAAAACTCCGCTTGCCCAGCAGCGTATAAGGCAATCCCAAGCAGTAGCTGTTGCCTGCAACTGAAAATCTGTTGGAGCTGACAGAACCCCAGGATTTCCTTCACTCAGGACAGTCTCAAGTATGCCAGCGATTTCCTGGAACCTTTAACACGTGTGATAAGCTTTGGGTTATGTGATGATTTCCTTTCTTGAATTCAATTTACTCCTTACAATAATGTGTAAATTAAGAACATGGGTACGTATAAACTTTGAATTTCAAAGCAAATATACAATTATGCCCCTTCTTTACTTCTTAACTGTGGATCAGTTACATGAAAATTATCCAGCACCACATTACAAAGCCTGCAGTGTAACTGAATAAACATAATATTGACAGAATTACAACAGAAAAATGAGCACCCAGAGAACAAAAAAACTGTAATTTCAAAACAGAAAAATGGTCACCTGATCTGGAAGTACACAGGAAGATTCCAGCGTTGAAGAAAAGCCACATACTGAGGATGAGCATGTAGCTTCTTCACACCAACTTGAGTACCACAGTACCTCTCTAGTTTTCCCAGAAAGTCCTGCGTTTCACAGTACCTCTGGAACCAAATATGACAAAATTTATCAAATGCATTTAATTAGAAAATCAAATATAACAATATAGAAAGCCTTAAAACACAGAAGTTGCACTCAGTCATGGTGGTAAAACAGTTACATTAGAAACATGACATGTAAGATAAATTTTCAATCTTTACCTTCCAAAATGTTCTTGAAACTGTCCAATGTCAACTAACAAGTAAACTGCTATTAAAAATTTGCCAATTAACAGATAAACCCAACAGTTACACTTGAGTAGACCCCCAATGTAAATAAAGTGATGAATTTATACCACTTGATGATTCAAGTTCTACATCCTATTTCTGATAATAAATGAGTATCCTCTAATAAACTTTACATACCTGATAGAACATTTCTGGATTACCTGGGGCATATATTAAAGGCAAATATAATTCCAATCGTTGTTCTACTTCAGGCCAGAAGCTATTCACAAGGAAGTCAAATCCTTTTACAGTGGGCATTCTGAAAAGAAAGAAAACAATGTGAAGACTTTTTGCTCAACTTCAACTATGCGTGGGCGTTACTCATTGAAGTTCACAGGCACAGACGATGCAACCATGGCTCACCGTAGACCAACAACGGCAGTTAAAAACAATAATCTTTTTGATTTCTATTATATGAATTAACTTGGTTTTTGCCACTAATGATGACCTCTTGAGGTCAAAATGCGTTTGGCATTAGTGTCCTTCAAAGTGTAAACAGTTTTGTTTGTATGCATGTTTCATATTCCAATACACTACACAGTAAGCAAGGTTTAAAAAAGAGGTTTATTATTTATATAATTTTAAGTAACTCAAGAAACAGTGAGTGCACAACAGTTTCTGAATGCTAACACAATTAGCAACCATAACAGTCAGAGTGATGTTTAAATAATGTTTTTCAACAAATAAATAAAGCATCTAAACAGTGGCTTAAGAAATTAAAGTTGGTTAGTGTGAATGTGACATCAACCACAATTTTAGAATTAAAATTAACTCACCGTACTCCTCTTCCAGTAAGCTTCAACAGCTGTTCCATGTTTCTGTCAATGAAAGATAAAATTCTTGAGTACACACCCTCAAGGCCTCTAGGATCTGACTGCAGAGAATTTTCACTGATAACTTCATCCAAGGAAGGTGATATAACCTCTCTTCTGAACAAAGACTCTACATCTGCTATTTTGTCCAGGGTGATGTAGATTCTCAAACAACGAGCCATCCCTTCACTGTCTCTCTCATGCAAACTTTCAAGGAACATCCCATCAAGACTTGATGTAAGTAGATCACAAATCTTCTCTGCATGCTAGACACAAAACATAACTTACACTAAACAATAATAATGATCACACATTTGTAAATCAGACATTATTATATTCTTACACGACTTTTCTCCTTAGTATATGATTGCAAATATTGTATCCTAATTCTAAAAGTGGTATAATATGTCAAATAGTACAAGTACACCATAAGAAATAACCTGTTATATTGATCAACACTGTTGAATACTGAAAAGTGAGTATGTTTAGAGAGTCTTCATTTTAACACTTACAATTTATTTCAGTGTAAGAAAGTCTTTGGCAATAAAGAATAACATGAAATACTTTACATACATTTTACTACAGGACAAAATCACCAGAGTCAAACTAACTTGCAATGGTGAAAATGTTGACACTGATCTTCTGGGTTATGACTCCTTGTGGATTTGTAGACAGGTAAAACCTACTAGCCCACACAGCATTCTAACCTAGAAGAACAACAGTGACATCCATTTTCACATGTCCCCTTACCTTCTTGTGACTTTCTGCCAAGTCATTCTCACATTTTGAAATGCAAAACTGGAGCTGGTTAAATTCAGAAGCTGCTCGTTCCACAAGACCTGAATCTAGTTGTGGCCTTTGCTGTTTTCTTTCTAATCCTTCTTCTTTTTTGGCATCTTCATCCAAGTTCAGAAGTGTGCTCCACTTGCTCAAAGAACTCTGTACACGAGCCAAGCTTTGGAGGCATTGTTTCCTTGCACGAATTTGCCGGCGCTGCTCAAGACGAAATGACAGATCCTCCATTGTTTCATCCAAGTTCAACTTCACTTGCTAGAGCAAAGAAAAAATGAAATTATGAGTTCACTACTAAACTAAGATTACAAAAGAAAAAAAGGCAAAATGTGGATTAATTAAATTTCATAAGAAAATTACATGAAAGACATATAATAAAACTAACCATATATTGCATGTATGGTCCACTTTAATTATGATTATTAAAAGTCTAATGTAACAAATAACTGAGCAGGAAAACCATTTTATATTTTAATTAAGAAGTTCCTATCACATTTGTCATTATTTAAAATGGCACTTTTGCCTTTATATTCATGCTAGAGAAATGTACTATCTAAATGAATACAATATTTTATTTTCCGTCTATACACAAACTTAAAATAATGTTGTTTAAAATTACTTAAAATTATAACATTCTCAGTAGATACTGCATTTTGTTACATTTTTTGTTATCGACGACATGTTTCAATGTGTATTACATCATCATCAGGTCTATCAATTTTAATATATTTTAAAAACTGTTGTACATCTTGCGTTGCGTATATTGATTAATTTGATTTTAAGTTTTTGTCTCTTCCTTTAACTTAAAATCAAATTAATCAATATACGCAACGCAAGATGTACAACAGTTTTTAAAATATATTAAAATTGATAGACCTGATGATGATGTAATACACATTGAAACATGTCGTCGATAACAAAAAATGTAACAAAATGCAGTATCTACTGAGAATGTTATAATTTTAAGTAATTTTAAACAACATTATTTTAAGTTTGTGTATAGACGGAAAATAAAATATTGTATCAATAAAACATAAACATGACGCAATTAAGATATAAATTATCTAAATGAAGTAAATGAACTTTTTACTTTATCTGGATAATAACATACTGAGAGCCTCTCCATCGATTCCAAGCAGCTCTTCAGCTGCTTGGTCATTGGACTAGATGAGATAGAAGTTTTACCACTTTAATATCTACTGCAATATTTTTGTAGATAACATGTTAATGTGTTATTATAGTTACCTTATTACAATGAAAATTACTTTGGAAAGGGAAGGTAACTAGCCTCTTCTCCTACGCATTATACACACAAAATGCAAGCTTTAACATACCAACACTTCTTCCTTCAGCTGACCAAGTGGTACTTGTATACCATTTATGGCCTTATCCAAACCAATTAAGTTGCTTGACAAATTAACAAAGTCTGCATAGTCTTTATTTATTAACTCTATCATTGCCGAACGAAGAACTTTCAAGTATATCCCCAAATCATCTCGTAGAGTTTCTAGGTTTGCCTTCTTACGGTGATTCTGCAGAAACTGGTCCACAGAAAAAGATTTCTGAAAATAGGTAGAATAACAAAGTTACTTTTCTTCATACTTCTAGAAATAAGTCAGTTATGAGGAGTGAAACAGTTTCATGAGCAATGTGTAATGGAAAAATAAATGTACGTTCCCCTTAACTCATCAACAATTAAATGTATCGAAGTCGAAATTTAAATAAACAAACTTGATTGGTGTCAGCTATAAATAAAACATATGTAAACAATGAACTGTAAGAATATCCTGAAAAAATATAAAAATATGTATACAAAACTGACATTCACAACAGCAGCAACATATTTCTATATATTAAATATGTAGAACTGGTGAGGACGAAAAAGACAAAGACTGTTTACGTTGACTATTTTTCTTAATTTTCTTAATATTCGTTTTAACCTTAAAAATGCAGCACGCCCAGTTATAGAAATTTTATATATATATATATATATATATATATAGACACACACACACACATTGAAATGCTTTGTACCTTAATAAATTCATTTTTATCAAAACACAAGTCGTTAGGTCCGATGGGAAGGGGATATGTATCACTATCCTTGGACATAGTCTTTCAACTATAATTGTTATGAACAATGCACGTCAACGTTAACTATTTCGTATCATCGGTTTAAATAAACACCACACAAATCCATTCATAGACTAACACGAACAGAAATCGACGTATCCAGCACAGAGTATGAAAGTAGTTGTACAGCACAGATGACAAAGGGAATTACCAAGAATGCTTAAGGTGATCCGTGGTATGTAACCTTTAGTTTACAGATTAACAATGAAGACGCTGCGTAACTAAGACACCCGTGGTGTGATTCCCACCATACATAACATACAATCAACCACGCCATAGACCGTATTAGTCATAGCTTAACCTACATGTCAGTGTCTTCTTTTCACAGATGAATACTAATATCCTTAAATTGTAGTTAGGGAGCATATGTCTGTTTTGCCCACTTCACTAGCATGAGAGAAAATGAAAAAGTGCATACATTATGTAAACCAAAGACATTACAGCCACTGGAAATCATACAATGGGCTATAAAGTGCTGCTAGTGGGAAATAATGCTTATACTATGAGCAGTTTGATTCCTTATCTACTGCCCATTACATCCCCCTGATTCACTTGCCTTTTGCTTCAGGTAGATCTCAACCACATAGATTTGCCTTGACTACAGCAGCATGTGACAGCAACATCCTGTACTGTGGCTGACTCATTTTTCTGCAATTTGGTATAATCTGTGCCTGGTAGTTTGCTCATTATTGCTGCAGCATGCTGTGATGATAGGTTCAAAGTTAAGTGGGACATTCTGTATAAACATTGCTCTCAAAACTAAACAAAGATTTAGTCTTACTCTAAAAGCTGAATGTAACAGTCTGTGGCCTCAACTGGCCATCAGGAATATACTTGCTAATAAGAGATAGAAACAGCACAGGTATTAGTCTGCAATCAAAATTGTGGCAACATCCCATTGGAACATGATTAGCTACCAATAACTGACAAACTGATAACATAACTGCCTGTCTAATAAAACTGTAACTTCAGTATGGAATTGGAAGTGAAAGACAACATATTAGCAGAAACAATCCAATACATGCTCCTCACATAATTTTGTTCCATACTGGCCATCCTCAAATTTCTTACAAGAAACAATCCTGCCACAAATTGGAAATAATTAGATCTGCTCATAGACAAAATATTTTCAGAATACTATTGAGAAACACAAGAAATAAAACAAAGAAATAGGAATAAAGCATGGGAAACCAAGAAATAAGCAAGAATGAAGGAAGAAATAATGTTTAAGCCAAAGAGTGTGAGAAACAGAAAATGATATGTTGCAATTTCCTTAGAGCCTGTAAGACTATAACATACAATCATATGGAGTTGCAACACAGTATAGTCATGTAGGTGGTTATCAAAAATTCTGAAGAATCTGCTGCCTCATTCCTAAGAGTAGATGTCAGTAGAGCTGGGATTAAGGTGGGTTATGTAGGAATGGTGAAGAGATCAGGCCTAGTGAAACAAGACTGGTCAGCCAGGAATGGGGAAAAAGGAGACAGAGGCCTGCCTGTAGTAATATGAAACAGGGAAAGCCCTTTCCAGGGCTTCACTCACCATTCCTGTCCACCAGAATCTGTAAGTGTTACAACCTACATGATCATGATCTAAATTCCCAGTGCTATAAAAACTTAAAATTTAATCTAGTTACTATTTTTATAAAATAACATACAATAAAAAGGAACAAGCAGGGTCTAATGTGTATTTAATTAAAAATTCAGAAATCATACAATATTATATTATGTTTGTTACAAACAAGGAGCATATTCATATTTTGGTGCATTAATATTAGTCAACCAATCACTCACACACTCATAGGCACACGATATGATATGTTCAAGTTATATAGCAGGACATATACCAATATCAGTTAAAATTTCTGACAATGATTTGTCGAAGAACAATTCCCATTCAAAATACTCAATAAAATTATACTATTACTTTTCACTATTTTTAAGACCACATTAAACATCAGTACAGCAGCACAATATGACCAGGCACCAATTTGTGTTACGGTATGGTCTAGTCTTCTATCAGTACTTCACTATAAGAAGAAATGAATTTTCACACTTGTAAAGCAAAGAAACATTCTCACACATGATGTAGTACCAAAATAGTTTCCTTGTGGAAAATATATCCTGTGGTCCTCTTTAAATATTTACATACCAAACTAGCAAACTACTCAAATTATATCTTAATACAAGTACTGATATATTTTATTCTGTTTTCAAAACAAGTTCTTGCTCTGTAGATTACCCACACAGTCAGGGAAGTTATCTCCGGTTCCACAATTAACCAATTAACAGAATAAAATATTCTAAGAATTTCACAATTATGCTGCATCTTGTCTAATGACATGGAAGAGAATAGTGACTGAGAGACGAAATGATGGACTGTATTTTTATGAACACTTTGTACCACAGTGATTTCAGCATTAAGGTCTTGATCACAGCAGGAGTTAATTTTTAAGAAATTATGTAAAACTTCAACAATGTTAAGTGGGTTCATGTCTCCTCAGGCTCTGGCAGAAATCAGAAGGCAGCTGCAGTCACAAATAGTTCACAATGGATAGTCCTGGGCTAACAATTCCTTAATCACTGGACCTATGATTACTCAGAAGTAACTCTGGCCTGAAATACAATTCCCCTACTTGCTTACATTCACATGAAGTCTCTCCCATTATCAGTCTCTGTATTGAGAGTTGCAATGTTGATGAAACTGTAACTCCACTTTGTTTTTATCACACAGAAAGGAACAGAGAACCAGGATGAGGCTGAAAAGTGAAGAAAACGTAACTCAGTAATGAGTACATTTTGATGGCATTTGGAAATATGAAGTCTTATTAAAAGTATCAAATTAGAAACATTTGTCAAATGAATAACTATTAGGAGCCAATAAGGAAACAAGAAGTTCTGGCAACAACATTTCTCCATTCCTTAAAGCAGGGGCATCTAATCACCATGGTATAACATGATGTGGAAGCAGTATTTAAGGGTATTTAAATTTTAATCGACAACATACATTTGGAAGTGAAGTATCTTCCATGTTATTTGTTCTATCGGAAAAAAGTTTGGAATTTGGGTTCCCTACAGACTCCGGAGTATAGATCTGCATTTTGCATCACTTCAAAAATGTTTCTTTGTGAGATAAGTCTCAAAACACCCAACCACACACAGAGTATCATCACAGTCCTGACAGTTATGCTTGCTGCAGACCACACACACCATTCTGTTGGCTTAGACTTCTTTCCTGTGGGATGTATTCTAGGAAAATGCTATTCTGTAAGTCTGTTTACAGTGTTCTCATCATGACCTGGCTTTTTACACCATACCTTCTTTCTTTCAGTTTCTTGGGCAATTTCTTCCTCTTTATTTTTATGATCTCCACACACAAAATTCTGTCAAACCTGGAGAATTACAATCAGTAACCAAAACTTGTACAGCTAATGCTTCACCATCATGGCATTTGTGTGAAAACATACAAAGGAAATCCAGTCAGGATAAATCAGATACCTTGCACTCTTCCAGTCATTTGGGTTTGTACAGTTTATAAGGCAGTGTGGTAATAAAGTTAAGCAGATGAAAGATATACACATTCATCATACAGAAGAAGAAAAGTAGGTCAATAAATGCCAAACATCAACATGCTGAGAAATAAGAAGATAAATGGAGTATCTGCAGACCTGTTCAGTACTTGGGTTGCAGTTCCTTGAATGTCCACTGCTGGTAAGTGTTGACAGTGTCACATGGCATGAGAGACAGGTGTGAGGTTTGGGGATGGAGGGCCACACATTTCTTATGGATGCGATGCAACAGCGTGTGACTTATCTGAAATAAATCAACAAGTAACTGAACAACAAAAATTAATCAAGGTGACTGGTCAGGGTTCAAATTATACGACCCAGCCTTCTGTCTTCAGCATACTGACAAATCTTCCCTGGAGATTAAATGTATGTATGCTGATAACTCACTATCATCGAATTCCACTTTTCAGAATAAGGATAGCTATCCATACCTCCACACCTTCCAATATGCTGTCACAACAAATAACATAGGGGCAGCAGAAATTTTACCTACAGCTTTTAAACTGCAATAATGCACATATTTAAAAAACTAGATTTTATAGCATAAACTGGACTTCAGGTAACTATGTGCTTCTTTAATGTACCTCAGCATAGTCCCATGGCCCATACAAAGTACCCAGATGGCAGAAGACCAGTTTTATTCTCTGTGTATCTGCTCTAGTGCAATGTTCTACTAAGTGTTTGCACAAAGTCAATAAACTTATCACCAAAGAAACAATTTGGCAGACAAGATACAAAGATATTTGCCTACAAAACGGACATTACTTACGTTATATTTTCTCAATTCTAATGCATGGTTACTTAGACAGTTGAAAATAGATAACTGGAAACTGTAGCAGAAACATGTATGAGTAATCCAAGGAGTTATGTATAATATGACACAAGTATTCATGGTAATAATGTGTCAGTTCAAAAATAATTGTCACTAGGTCCAGCAATATGTGCCATTTAGTGGATAAAAAAAGTTTCAATGTGCTGGGCATGTAGCTAGAACAGAGAAAACAAATGCCTACAGAATTACGGTAGGAAAATCCTGCCAAACAGCTACTTAGAAGACCAAGAAGGTGACGAAAGGACACCATTAAGATTGACCTTAGGAAATAGATTGCGTGGATGTGAAATGGACAAACTAAACTGCCTCTGGATTGTGTACAGTAGTGGCCTTTCATATCAGCATACTGGATTCAGAGACTTAGATGTATGCTATCTAGCACCATCACTGACAGCTAGCTCAATGAACCAGGTAACCTAATATCACATGTCTGTATTTCTTTGTATTAAGAATATGAGGATGCTCTATTTATCTCATATGAAATGAACTTCAGCAAAATGTGTACTTCTTTAACTTACCTCATCGTATTCCCATGGTCCATCCACAGTACCCAGACGGCAGAAAACCAATTTAATTCCCTGTGTATCTGCTTCAAAGCAACGTTCCCCAACTCCAAGCTGCCCTTTTGCATTCAGTCGTATTAGCTACGAACACATGTTAGGTACAATTAAAACTTCAAGCCTGAAGATGAAGACAGTACATTTATCTGAAATGCTGGTATCTACCTGAGTCCACATAGCATCATAATCCACATCATCATCATCTTCACTGCCATGAGAACCTTAAATCTCACAAAGAGTTTATTATTGTTCATTCACAAATCTGACCATTAACAGAAAAGAAACCAGACCAAATTAAATATAAATCATCATACTACTTGACAGTAGTGGTTTTCCCTAACTTCTCTTTGGACCAATTTTTCCCAAATGTTGTCTGGTACACTAAATATAACTGCCATGACATAAAAAAACAAGGAGCTGTAGGCAAAGCATCCTTTAAAAACTTACAGCCAATTCATAGCTGGAATGTTAAAAGTCACTTCAAACCTATCAATGCTTCATCTACTGACAAATTACAGAAGACTGATTAGAGCTTTGTAAACCACCAATGGTTTATTCCCCTCAAATTACAAGAGTTATATATATCTGACAATTTAACTAAACAAAAATCTTATGGGAAATAAAAATATTCTTGCAAATTTTACATTTGTGAAAACAATGAATAACCTTCCATTTAATTAATGACTCTCAAGTTTTTCTTGTGACACTTCACAACACACAGTATTAACCTGTATCATCCATTGTGGTCTTATGTGAAGTCCAGCTGGCTGTGTATTGCAGTAGCATACTGCTAAACCCTTAAACCCTGGAGTTAAAGTCCTGGTGCCAGTCTCGTAGAACAGGCGATGAAATCCCCTACTACCTTATGACAAAGGCTAAAGCAATTAAACAAAGATGGTTGAGACGGATGTAGGAAGTAGCAAGTATTAGAGAACTAAGGAAAATACAAAACGCTCATTAAAAAACTGAAAGGATGAGACCACTACGGAGTCAGCACAAATGTGAGAATACATTCAAATATATCTCAAAGAACTATGGTACAGAAGTATGGACTAGACTGGTTCAGGATGGTAATGAAACTTCAGGTTCCATAAAAGGAATCAAATTTCTTAGTCAGAAAGGTTCTGTTCCACGGTGTTCATAAGTTCTCTCATCATGCTGAATTTCTGCAACCTAAGCCTCATTATCCTTTATTTAAAGCTTTTTTCTGTTTAGTCTTGAAATCCAATGTCGTCTTGAGAAATATTAAATGAGAATTTCAAGTATTTAAAATAATTAAACACAGGGATACAAAGATCCTCACCTGGTTATTTCCAAACCCATGGCAATGGGACATCCCCATGAGGCTAGGTGGGCTGTAGCCCAACGTGTCCATACAGTTCTGAGAGGCCACATTGCGTAACTACCAAGAAAAGGGTCAAACAATTAATTACCTGAGATAGATCACCATTGTTGTTATCACCCATACACTCATAAATGCTTATAAAAGCTGGGGCATCTTGCCCCAAAGTGTCCCAGCAAAGCGAAGGCAATGCTACGCTGCCAATCTAAAAGAAAACATATACAGTGCAAGCAAACATTCACAAGCAACATACAAAACATGCTGCAGCGGTAACAGTAATAAAATAAATGGGCATCTTTCAGATGAAAGAGAAACCCCATAACTAAATTTGGCTCATTTGTTAGTGGTCTGCAGTGAGGTTAGTGAGAAGAACTGGTTGCATTGCTTCACATATAATAGACATGTGCCAATTTTCTGTTGGCAGTCTAGTATAAATCAAGAACAATAACTTTCATGCTATATTTCTCCTAGTGATATATCTTAGACCCTCGGTGGACTAGTGGTTAGTGTGCTCGCCAGTGAACCTAGGGTTAGCGGGTTTAAACCCAGCTGAGGTCGATGGATTTTTAAGGGCGATAAAAATCTGTAGCACAACTTCCTTCGGAGGGGAAGGAAGTAAAGCCAGCGGTCCCATAGCATATAAAAAAACCTTACAAGCAAGAACGAGATGTTTCATAAGCAAAATTCAGCAGCCATTTCTCACCCAAGTCTCTCCTGATTCACTACTAGATGGCTCTAGCAGACAAATCAGGATTGAGAAAAAATTGTGCAGAGGCAGTTGGCTTGTCACTCAGTACTCATAAATGCACACTTCAAAGACATAGAAACCTCCCACATAGGAGGAGGCCAAGGCTCAGTTTCAGGCTGTTGCACCATAGCCAGTCAGTCAGATATATCTTAGATGTTAGATACTCACATACCAAATTCAGAAACATTGAACTAGCACTGAAATGAGTTCTACTGCAGACTGGTGGATAGTTTAAGTTGGCTAATTGTATTATCTTCAAAATCAAGCAAACAGAATGAAATCCAGATACTTATTTTTACAATTACATTCTATGAATGTTCAGCTTCTTTTTGCCCTTGGAGAATAATGAATTAGCTTAATGCTCTTATTGTCATTAATAAAAAAACAACCATTTCTTCTACAGTCCATACCAGGGAGATAATCAGAGCAATAGAATCTGCATTTCACTACATTTTAAACTACCAGTTCAAATCTTTTGTTAACTGAAATTACTCATCTTCTAAAGAAAAGTAATAGCAATATACAGATACAAGATTGCGCTCTGTGTCATTTATATTTTCCAGGAAAACAAGACATTAATAAAATATAGCCATGCATCTTACAGCTCAAGATACTACTTTTATATAAATCTGTAATAAAATTTGAATAAACATAAAGAAACTATGTTAGATTTCCATCAGAGTTTCAAGATTATTTCTTACAAACTGAAAAGCACAATGTCAGAGTGTCATTTGTGTAGGATACATTTGACTGTAGAAAGGGTAACTCACATCTTTTAACACTTAATTAAAGCAGCTGTTTATCATGTCTTGTTGTTTTCATAGTTTTATACAAGAACTATATTGCAACTTTCATGTTTTGAACCTGTGTTGCATTAAAGAGTTATAGCCTAAAATACTCCACAGCTTCTGGACCTTAAAGTTCCTGTGCAGTTTAGCTCAACAGACTGTTGCATGGACATGTCAAATTCACCATGCACTTCTGAATCACACAAATTGTAAGTCCCACAAGCCAACATAATGCCCTGTACCTCTGTGTGCAACATGTTCCTTGACCAAGTTTCACAGGCTGGGCCCACATCAAAACAGACTATCATATACACTAATTGGACATCTGCTGCTAATTTATTAACTAAATCAAAAATTTGGATTTGGATTGAACAGTCAGAATGTGCACATGAAAACTGTTCTGCAAGGTAATAAAGGCTGAGGGGTAATGGGGTAGTGAAAAAAGGGAAGGCATTGTGTCACAAACATGTGATTTTGAAAAATCACGGGCTTCTACAGCACTGAACGCTGAGTTTATAATAAAACTATCCTACACTTTATTAAACAATTGGCCACAAATTTTGCAATGTTGAAGAACATGGTTCCTCTGCCCTGAAGATGACCTAGTAATGTGGTAGACTTCAAACTTACAATAATAAAAAGTGAAAGTAATGAAGCAAGCCAGCCCACACTTATATTATGTCCCAAAATAGGGGCAGAACAGCACTCCAAATTTAATTTTTTAATAATTAAATTACAAGCAAGGTGAATGAGGTAGGCATTTATGAAATAGGGGAAATAAATAGGTGAAACATTACAAACAGAACAGTACATTTATCAGTATGGAATACATATTGAAATCTGCAGATCTACCAATAGTTTGAAAAATGTCACAAAAATGTAATAAAAGCACTGAAGGAAGAAACTTACAAAATATTTATTTAAAGCAGATGAGTACGGTAACTGCAATTTGTACCACACAAACTAAGTTGAGGTTGGACTGAATTGTGAAAGAATATGAATACTATGAAACAAATAAAATATTTTAATGAAAAGTGCATGTGGGAAAATTTCACAGCAGTTTACATGCATTTACATTCAGATCAGGCATGAAGGCTGAAGATAAAGTTCATAGTTTTCTAAAATGTCCTTAAATTACACTATGTAAAAGTCAATAGTCAAGCACCGAAAAATAAATGGCAAATTTACATTTTGTATAAGAAAATAATGAAAAAAATTAAAATAAAAAGTACTCTAATCATAAAAAATATAAGGAAAGATATTTAGACTGCTGACAATTACTACAAAATTATCCCTATGATTTGTAAAGTTATTAAAGTCTGCTGCACCTTTAGGAATACTGTAACTCACCTCGCCCCAGTGCAGGTTGGGTGGCAATGCCGGAAACTTGTCATACACATCGTATGCAACATTATCCATAAACCACTCAAAACTCTTGCACTTGAGCCTCTCTTTCAAAGCCAGCTGGTCACTGATGTCCCCCATGTCCAGGTACCTAGCAAGAGGTTCTCGTGTGTAGAAGTACTCCTTGAATTTGTCATCAAACCACGTTTCTACAACTCTTTTGTAGTTCTGCAATTAATGAACAAAAACGTTTACTACTACCTTGCTGAAAACATTCAGTGTATTTCATTACATTCCATTCTTCAGGTATATATATAACAAAAGTTTAAATTATTAAATACTTCCAATAGACTTGTTTTAAAAGAACATCAAATCTTCTCCACGATGGTGTTTGTACTTGGGACATTCAAGAATGTATCAGTAATTGCAAATATGTACCAATTTCAGAAGCATACTGTACATATATTATGGACAATGTTCACATACTAACATACAGAGGCCTATATACAAAATATTCCATAGTCTTACTATAGTCACAAGAGGTCCTTTCTTCTTCTGAGCAAGTTTGCCAAAATTGTATGGCATGAAACTACGATAAACATGTCCAACACGCGAACAGGGAACCCATTCAATGCTGCCACCACACTGCCAAATCTACCAAACAGAAATATAAATTAAAAACATTTTGAATCAAATTCTCAGAACAAATATGCAAGTTAAAATGCTTTAAAAAACCTCTTACTAACAGCAACAGGTCCACATAAAGAATACAAAGTATATCAGAAAAAACAAAAATGGGTGCAACAGCATACCAGACATGTTTCAGTTGTCCTCCAATCTTGTTAGTTCATTAAGACCATTCACTTTCATTAATATGGCCACTGTACAAGACAGTAACAAAAACATTAATGAAACAATTACAGAAAACTGAAATACATTAAGAAGTCTGAGAATCTTGAAGAATCTTAGTCATCAGTTCAATAAGAGAGAAGAAGAAGAGATGAGTTTTTTGCTTCATAAGCAAAAGAGGCATTTGCTCATAAAAGTAGACTCCATGTTTAGCTGATGGGAGAATAACAAATACTGTAAAATTTTCAAAAAGTAGTTTTGGTTAAAGAACTTCCTAAGTTGATACATGCAAAATATTTCTGAAATAAGCATCTCTTTCACAGTTACATGGACATACCAGTCTTAATCACCATAAATCCAGAAATACTATTACTGACTTACAAGCGTTTGCAAGATAATGCTGTCTATGATCTGACGTTTACACAGCAAACAAAGTATGATAAATTCTTCTAAGGCTACCAGCTGTGTAAGGTGGCTTCATTAAGCCACCTAACAAGGCTGGTACCCTGAGAAGAATTTATTATGTCACACAGTGTCTATACCTTTGATATGTTTTGGAAGGTTGCTCTATTGTCGTCCTCAACTGACCAACTAATTAACTAAAATATTTATTTTTAAATCAGAGACAGCAATGATGAACAAATTCCAAACCCTTTGATCACTATCCTGCGTGTTTTCTACTAAGCAAACAGTTTGGCCATCTCAGATAATGGGCATTGTCCAGTACATTTTCTCATGATAATTCATGTTTTAACGTAGTATAAGGCCCTGTCCACAGGAAATGTGTTATGATATGATCTGTGACTTGTTTAAGAAACCCTGAATATTTAGGTTCAAAAAACCTAAATCAATACTGTACAAGCTGATGTTTGTTAAGTGTTTCACACCTTGAAGGACAACTCAAAGTTCTCCCCTCCCCAGACCAGGAGCCCAGGATCATATGCACCAAGTGATAGGAAGTAGTCACGGTTCATGGCAAATAAACCACCTGCATGAGTAGGAGACCTGCAACAGAAAATGTGAAGACAGTTTGTTAAAAATTATTATTTTATTTTCTTCAAACTTTAGTGCATATTAAATATATGGCAAAATATGCCCTCCAACACCTTTCAAATGATTGGTAAAAGAACCCTTTTAAAAACAGAAATGTCTAATTTTGTAATAGCAACAAAATATTCAGTTCTGTACTTTAACATATTCTGAATTGTTCTACTAACTCTATAGCAACAGAACACACAAATTCATAACTGGACATGTATGTGAGCTACTTGAATCCAGTTCACATCCTCAAAACAACTTTTCCTTCTGCATCTTTCCATTTCATACAGACTGATCCCCAACACTATTTATTTTGTCATTACCAGTATCTTCTGAACTCAGTCTCTACCTATTTCCCACTTAATTTCCCTACCAAAATTCTGCATAGTCCTTGTATCCAACATCTGAGATACATGTCAGACCCATTATAACCACCTTGCACTTACAACCCTTTCCTCATCATCATTAGTCCCAGGAAATTTCTTCTCAAAAGCCTGCACATAAGACAGAGCATAAAGCTATATAACAAGGCATTTTTAAATGAACTATTTTGTACTACATGAAAAGCCACTTACTTATAAGGTTCACTGTTGTGCTCCCGCTTCTTTGCTTCTTTCTGAGAGAGCTCATTTTCTTTATAAAGCATCCCCCACTCAAAAATACCTCGATAGTGATGACCACCTTGATACACAGGTCGATACTCAAAAGTCTTAAAGTCGATACCATCAATGACAGGCACCGTCATGATGGTCCTAGAGCACACAAATGAGGAATATCTACCATAATGTTCAAAAACTGTTACTGGCTAGTGAGAATTCATGCAACAAGTTATTTTTTATAATGTGAAATAATATTTTTTAATTTACATTAGTAAACATTTTCAAATTCAAGTACTGTATTATAATACCAATATGAACACAAAACTATTGCAACTGAGTACTGGAAACAAGACTGCAAATAGTACTCCTGACTACTCTTCAAACATTCATGGTAACAACATTTCTGGCATGGATTAATTTAAAGAGCTAGTCAATTCTTTGTCTCCTTCAACACTCCAATTACATGATTTCAAAGCAATACTACAAAACTGACATAGTATTCTAATTATCACCTCCACACCTCATGCCATACCATGAAGAAATGACAAACCTGGCAGTGTCTAGGAAAACATGAGTGAAAATTCTTTCGTAATAGGAACTATACACTAAAATAATGAAGTACAAAAGCTGATTTAAAATCTGGGCACAAGAAGAAGTTACAAGGACAATAACATATCACAAAATGTTTTCTTTCACCCACTTCTAGGTGGCTAAAATACTTGATAAACATAACTTTTGCTAAACATGTAATAAAATCATATCCTGCAGTATGACCTGTCTTCTTCAATGAAAACTTCACACATAGAAGAGTGTTACCACTTACTTGTCCCTGTATATCGGTGCTAACAGTGGAGGTAACCAGTTAACATTCACTTCACAGTGAGCATCTAGGAACAGAATAACATCCCCTCTAGCTTCCTTCGCACCATATGAACGTGTACGAATTAAACCTTCACGTTCTTTGTTCCGGACAAGTCTTACTTTACCATCAAACCTCATTATGTACTGTTCAAGTTTTCCTTTCAGATGCTCTGCAAAATAAATGTACAGTTCAAAAAGCACACAAGGAACCCAGATTTACATTTATTAATCTAAATCTACATACATTTTCCAAAAGTGTTCTTTACTGAAGTTAAAAGGTTTCTTAAGACAGTGTGTCATAATATAAATTCTTCTTCTGGACTTTGTTCATTATCTAAATTATAAAACAATAAAATTGCATCTCATAAGTTGGATTCTGACCGTTTTCAGCTAAAAGAGAGGAGGGAGGGAGAGAAGAAGACAAAAGCCTATTTGTTGGTGCCCCTGGCTGAGCTAGCCTCAGACATAACTATCCCAAACTAGTGGCATGTTAAGTATAAGAAGCGTTAAATATAAAATTATTTCTGTGGCATTAATCTGCAACTCTAATATATTTAATGTTCAGTTCTAAATTAAGTAATGCATTGCAAAATAGTGTAACATAGTTACTGTAAAAGGGAAAGCCAACAAATAAGACAAAATAAACATACACAAAATTATAATGCTATGATCCTGAGCCAAATCCATACATTTACCATCCTCACAGCCCACCTCTCTAATATCCATTTTGATGTTATCCTCCCATCTCCTTGGTCTGCCCAGTGATTGTTTTCCAGGATTCCCTACCAAAATTCTGTATGCACCTCTTGCCACCATCATGCATGCTACACATACAGCCCATTGGAGCCTTCTAGATTTCACTATCCTCACTATGCTAGGTGATATGTACAATTCACGCAGCTCCTTGTTGTGAAATATTCCAAATTCCCCACTTATTTCATTCTTGCTAGGTCCAAATGTCTTCCTGAGCACCTCGTTTTCAAACACTTGTAATATAATTTCTTTCTTCAAGGTAAGAGACCATGTTTCACAACCACACAAGAAATGGGCAAAATTGTTTTATACATCCTGACCTTTTGTGCTCTAGATAGCAAACAAGATGATGACTGTTTTTGAACTAAATAAAAACAAGCATTTCCCAACTGAATTCTGCTCTTACTTTCGTCATAGACCTCATTTCTATTTATTATTGTTGTTTCCAGATACTTAAAATTTTGATAAATTTTCAAATGATGTGTTACTTATAATTATGTTCTGCCATTGTTGCTGATGTTGATCCCATATTATGACCATGTATTTAGTTTTGTCTGAATTTACTTCTAGGCTTATTTTTTTGCTAGCTCACAGGAGAGTTTGTGCATTCTTGGTTATGTTACCCACACCATCCCTGGGCAAATTATCATCATCGGCATAACCAAGTACCTGGTGCAGACCATTCAATTTGAGCCCTTCCTGATGACATGTTCTAGAGCAAAATTAAAAGGCATTGGGAATAAAACATCCCCCTGTTTTAGGTCACTGTGCACTGGGAACAGATCAGACAGAAGATTACCTTTTCAAACACAACTAGATATCCCATCCATACACATCATTATGTTACTTCATAACCCTAAAGAAGAGTCATCCCAACACAGCACATAGCAATATTCACCTTTATTACTGAAGTCATCTACTAAGAGCACTTCCTTAAGGAACTGTGGTGGAGACCTATTTATCACGCTGTGAACTGTCCGCAGAAGTGTAGACCAACCCTCATTATGGAATACAATAATAACACTTGTTTTAGGCAGATCTTCTGGGTAGTTCCAGTGCTTGCACCTGTAGCAGTGTGATAACACACACAAATGTAACATTATGAAAAATCAAGTACCATACAGATGATACCTGTATTTACACAACTACTTTCAACTCCTTCCTTGCTTGGGTAGAGAGAGGTTAAATTCTCACAACTATATTACAGCCCAAATAAATGACCAATATATTAGTTAGAGTTTCACTTAATTACCATGTGCAAGAATCACAGTTTATATAAAACTGGCATAATCAAAGCCTTTATAATGCCACATCAACTGCAAATAATATTTAGCATTAAATACCGGGTCTACAATTTATGAGGCTGCGGTCGTGCTTGCATTGCTTGGTCGGCCGGCGCTCTGTTGATGTCGGCCGGAGTCATGCGTGTTCTTCCGGTGGGTGACCGGTGAATCAGTTTCAGTACCGCTAGTAACAGCGAACTACAAATATTTCTTGTCACTGATACATGTTATTACATAAATTGTTCTTACCTTAAATCACAAAAGATGTTCAAAGTGACTTCCTTGTGCTTGCAGGCAACTTCACGTCTCGTTAACATGTTTCGAAATACTTGACGAAGCTCTTCTTGGGAAATTGCCGAAATCAATTGTCAAATATTTTCTTTAAGTGCTTCTGCAATTGATTTCGACAATTTCCCAAGAAGAGCTTCGTCGAGTATTTCAAAACATGTTAACGAGACGTGAAGTTGCCTGCAAGCACAAGGAAGTCACTTTGAACATCTTTTGTGATTTAAGGTAAGAACAATTTATGTAATAACATGTATCAGTGACAAGAAATATTTGTAGTTCGCTGTTACTAGCGGTACTGAAACTGATTCACCGGTCACCCACCGGAAGAACACGCATGACTCCGGCCGACATCAACAGAGCGCCGGCCGACCAAGCAATGCAAGCACGACCGCAGCCTCATAAATTGTAGACCCGGTATAAAATGGCATGATGAGTATGAACAGCAAGTTTGGAGCGATGTAGAAACAAACACTATCTGTTTCATGACACTACACAAAGTGTGGCTGCACAAAGGACTCAAATCACCTGCACATGCTAACTTGCAAATTACTGCAAATACTTACTCTGGAATCCTTGTGTCTGGGATTGAACGACTCACAGAGATTTCATCTGAACAAACCATGTTCATTCCAAATTCTGTCAACATTTGGGATGCATCATTCTGTTGGTCGTCTCGTAATATATGAGGCTTACCACCTTCTCCAGGCCCGGTTCTTTCTGCCACATTTTGAGGCTCAAAATTCCCAAGCTCATTCACCAACTGAGGTTTCTGCAGTACAATATACATGAAAGAAACTGCCTGATTGTGAACGAAATTTATGCTATAGCCTTGATGAAATGTAATTACATTCACATTTGTGTGTGCTTGTGGGAAAACAGTGTGTGTGTGTGTGTGTGTTATATATATCCCAAGCTTAATGTTAGAATTAGTGAAGGTAAGCCATTAGAGCCCTTTATAGACACTGAGTTTTACATTCCTGTTGTAATAGGACAATTCAGCGTAAATTGTTTCTGATATCTTCTACATTAATCCAACTTTGTCCTAGCAATATACTTTTGTCACCACAACTTCAATAATGTATGCATAAAGACTGTGATGAAAATTGTGGGAAATCTGTAAGTACAGGCACCATACAATCTAGTCTCACAGATATTTACTTGTATATCCCTAGTCAAGTTTGCTATAGTCCTTGCCTCTATTATCAGAGACAATTTGCATGCAGCAATCCAAAATCTGATGCACGGCATCAATCTAATCAGAACTGACACCTCATGCTGAACATTTAACCATCAGTCTACATTAAACTGGCACTATTAAGGGTCGAATAACAATGCTACATCAGACATTACTGAAAAATTAGAAAACTCATCATGAACAGTTATTCTAAATTAATTAAGACTCACTGTTTTAACATTCTTGGAACTAAAGGCACTGAACTTGATATTTTCATGATTGGACTGCAGGAACAAGATGTAGAGCAGAGGAATTACACACAGTGCAGCAGCAACAAGCTTGAACAACCGACTTTTTCTTAACTGGACGATCCTCATCTCTGAAGGCAGCTTACCATCATATGAAAGGATATGGCTCTGGAAAACACAAATATTTTGTGCGGTTCAAAGTTCTCATGGCAATGAGTACAAAGACGGCTGTCTTTTGGGTTGTAGTACCACGCAGTCTGCTAGAAAATTACCAACATTTGTGAGGTTGAAGATGGCCGTCTTCTGGGTTGTAGCATTACGTAGTCTGGTAGAACTCTGTCAACATTTCAGAGGTCCTTGCTGCCTCCATCATCAAGGTGATGAGTAAGCTCTTTACTTGAAACTATGACCCAGAAGACAGCCATATTTTTACACACCACTGTAAAAACCTGAAATCCTATTTTTGAGGTTACTGCTGCCTTCATCAGGGACAAATCTTTAACCTTCTCATATTCACACTAGCCAAAAAGGATAAGCCATCAGGTACACCAAACCCACAAATGCCATACATGGTAATGAGAAGCTTCCCAGCATGTACTCTACACCTAATATTTTCGACAAGTAAATCAAAAAGGATCAGATATGCAAAGTGTATGCCACACATAAGGAAACTAGAGTTTTTTTTAATTCAAATAAATAAATGATAATGACAACAGCAGTAACATAAGAATTAATTTCATATTCTGAAATAAAAAAAATACTGATTCCTGATACGCAGCACTGAATGGGTGCTATGAATTGTGTGCATATAACATGACTTCAAACCATCAAAAACTCCAGTGTCCGAGGAATTAATTCATTCCATGCTGGCCTAGAGATGGCAAACTGCTGCTCGGCCAAGTTATTTATCACTAAAAGGTGTACAGAAATTTGTCTTCCTAAAAACAAATATCCATTAATGTGCAATGTAGCTGCCAGAAAATTACTACATTCTGTATACCACTATCAAAATATGAGTCTCTGCCAACAGCCTGGGAAAGCACAAAAGTTTGAATAAACCAAGGTTTAACAATTAGTACAAGGAAGAATGCAGGATGCTGAAGGTGTGCAACTGAATAAATGCATATAGATATGTCAAGTTAGTATATAACACTAGTTGTTCTTTTATGAATACTTAGTAACACAATATCAGTGACATAGAAACAAACAGTACGAACAAAAAAGCAGATGTTTACATAAAGGCATACATGAATGCAGGAAGCTATAACAACATTGGAACAGCTGAAGGATAAGAATAGGGATCTGCTTGCAGATTAAACATTCATGAAGTCTGAAATGCATACTAGCAAACTGTAGTCCCAGAACCAAGACTTAACAAGGTTGACTGCCACTGAAAACATTTTAAATCTCTACACATCACCTCAGTACAGTACAATTACTCAACACAAGTGGCAGGACACTGCAATCACAGTATGTTGCATATTTTTATGGCTTATTCCACTCATACTGTTAATCTAACTTTCTGATTCATGGAATGTATAATAAGATACATGTATGTGTGTGCGCACGCGCATGTGTGCGTGCATACATTTGTACTATGTATGCTATCTGGATAATAACCATAAAAATTAAAAGAATCTACTGTTAGTAACTACATGGAACAGACTCCTTCTATTCAAAAACTTCCTTGCCTTTTATACAACCTGAAGACTCATTACCTTGTGTGCAAAAGCTTGCTAAAAGCCCCTATCCTGATCCAGATTAATGCAATCCACAACCTCCAACCCTATTCTCCCCATATCCATTTTAATATTATCTTCCTGTCCATGCTGAGTGGACTTCAAAAGCCATATCTTGTCAATAGTACAAGAGTTTCAAAGACTGTGCAAAAACATTAAGATCTAAAATGTTGTCCATGATTGCTACTTAAACAATACCACAACAAATGAATCATGTTTCTAAAGTATAAGATGTGCTGCAGTAAATGGAGCTAACTTATCTGATTCAAAGTAGTACACCTATACAACTTAAATATAAAAATCTGTAGTTAACTAGAGCAGCATTTGTTTTACATAAAGTTCCTGCGAAAGGAAACCGACGATTAAGGTACTTGCTTCCTCCATCACGCCCTGATGATGGAAGCTGCGAGTACCTGTGAAACGTCGGTAATATTTTAGCAGATTACACGGCGCTACATTCCAGAAGACAGGGATCTTCATATTCGCCGTCGTGAAAACCTCAAATCCTGATGAGAGTGGAGTTAATTTAACTTTCCAGTATTGCTAATAACGTTTATATTACGCTTACGGCATCAGTAGATTACGTGGAAAACGACGAACACCTGTATCACTAAAGCCTTCCTAGGACTAAAATATTTAAGAAATCATATTCTAAAGTTATCAACCTCAGCACTACCGATCTACGCAAACTTAACGTCAATTTCTTCTTCCCTGCCCCCCGCCACTTTGTCAAACAACCGACGTGTCCACGTATCCACTCCTGTCAACGAACCAAAGACTGTGACCGTGAATAGCGCTAAAAGAGCACACCGCTGCTACCACCTATTTTCAACACAGTGCTTATTGCCGTTACGGCCCCGATAGCTCAACTGGCAAAGAATAAGTTTGTGCCGGTTTTTTAATTAATTTTCTACAATTGGTCAAAGTTACGATGTACGCAATGAGGATCCCATTACCCATTGATCACTGAAGATGAGTGATGATGCACTGACCTTAATGGTCATCGCTGGTGATGATCGTGAAAAACACAGAAACCATCTTCCTAGTTATTACGAATGTTCAAATCTTTCAACTACAATACAAAATAAAACATTCAATCCCCAGAGCATAGCCTGTCCCAGACAGCATTGTCCCCATACTAAAACACATTGTTATGCAACATGATGACATGTCGTGCCATGTGAGCTTGTTGGGACACTTTCTCCCGATAGTAGTCTGAAGGTCTCAGAGGATTCTACAGTGCCAATGGTCAACTCTCAGCACCATTGAAGTGAATGAGAGCTTAACAGATCTGGATTCTGCATGATGAATGCAAGCATTAACCACGTCACATTGTTCCCATGTTTTTAAAATGCGTTCTATTGCACAGCTCACAAATAACTGGTGTCTCATACACATACCTTCAACTTGCCGCATTCACTAGCAGCATTGTAAGTTGGTTTCATATAAACAAGCCTCATAGAAATAAGACTCATGTTCAACACATATACAGTGAAAGTAATAGGAAAATAGGCTCTTTAACTAATGAACAACCTAACTTACCTCAATGGTACAGACAGCTGATAGTTACTCAGTTAAAAAATTTACAAAATTGTGCCACTGGATCCTACCCCAAACATGAAAAATGCAATCCACACACTAACACCCCTTCCATCCTTGAGATATTCTGACTAAAATTTTGCATGCACTTCTCAGTTACTTCATACAAAAGTCAATTGAATAAAAATTTTGTTGGATATTATCCATCGTCTAGTAAATATAAAACGTAAAACGACGTTTCGGAGATGGGACTCAATCTCCGTCTTCAGGTTCCTACACAGTTGGGCCCACTAGATAGAGCTAATCCCTATCTCCGGATGGAGTCCCATCTCCGAAACGTCGTTTTACGTTTTATATTTACTAGACGATGGATAATATCCAAGAACATTTTTATTCAATTGACTCTTCACCATCATCAAGAAGTTTTGGATTTGATATTTTCATACAAAAGGCTGTCTACTATGTACATAAGCTCCCTTTCCTTGCCATCTATTATGCTTTTCAGCCGAATTGGCGGCTGGAGCGTGCACCAATCACATGTACTGTGCCTTGGTAGGAAGTAAAGGAGTGAGGTGAAGGGGCGAGAAGGTGAGGAAACAACATACAGTGGTGCAAGATACAGAATTGGTTACGAGTGAATGGTTATATCACTACTCAAAGTACACGTAAGAACTGGGAACAACGCAGTGTGGCTGCCTATGCTTCTAAAACGGGGTTTCTGAATAGACTGAGGTCTCCCTGCTTACCACCAGACCTTTTTTTCGGTGATTGGTCACTCACAAAGAGCAGAACTCGACTCAGCCGCCAATTCCGCTGAAAAATACTATAGAACACTACATTACCAAAATTGTATCAACACAGCACATCATTTTCTTTTATTAGGCACTTATTCGTCAAGTTCACATCATTGGCATTTGTTAAAAAACACACACACACACACACTTCATCGTGGCTGATACATAAATCTGTTTGCATCCAGAGTTCTAGTTCCAGAGATCAGAAGATTGTTCATGTAAGCCTGCTGCTGCATTGATGGCACTGAGAAATCTGAAAGAAATGGATTTTTATGCTGAACAGAAACATTTACAGTTTCTACCAATGAACTTCTCCACTGGGGTGGTTCCCTCATCTGTGGAACATTCTCCTGAGAAGACAAGGACAATGTATGATTGACAGGAAATGTGCTTGATTGTACATAGGAAACTGGAGCCATACTATGGTATGGAAAAGAGCTGCCATTTTGATTACTAGAGCTGCTCTGTGGTAGAGCAAGAGCCGAGGAGCTGTTGAGAAGAGGAAGAAGTGGTGCAGAAGGTGCTGATGTGATGCCTCCTTTTCTCACTGCCCATTCATCCTTAAATACTTGTACAGTTAAAACAGACACCAGATTCGAAAGTCGATCCACCACATGTGCCAATACCAATTGTTCATCTGCATCTCGACGGACTCGAACTTGCAGTGAGCCAGCCTAGAAAAATGAAACAAAGTTGATGAACCTGTCTTCTATAGGATGAAATAAACCAAATCCTTGGAGCACAAATGGTCAACCAACTGGAATTTATTTAACAAAACTTAGTAGCAGACTATATAGTGTCATATGATAAACTGATGAATGAATTATGAACTGGAAAGGAATTGTAGGGAAGTGGAAGTCTTCACTGTCCTTCACAGAACCTGAAGGTTCATATCATGCTCAAGAAAGCAACCAAAATGTTTAACAATGTGTTTTGATTAAAGATTTTTTCATGGAGAAGCTAGCATGACAGTGCATTTAATATGAAGGAACATGCTGTTAGAGATGTTACAAACCATATAGGTGTGACTGATTCATCTAGAACAAAGTGCACAACATGTAACAGAGTGTGACATGTGAATGAGTTTTAAACAGACTCTGATGATCAGTTTCTAGTGTCTACAATTCAAAAATGATGATGAATAAGGCTTTCCATTACTGACAGGTTTCAAGATATAAACATCTGTGCATATTTTTATGTTTTATTAATAAACACTGAATCTTGGCCCTGCAACAAAATTTTTTTTTGTTTCTTTAAGTTTCACACACTGCCTAAAACAAATTACTTAATATTATTCACTGCTGTGAACAATTTCCTTATATAACTGCTTATTTTCAATCACATCATTACCAAGCAGGTACATGTACATTAAAGTCAGCAGGTACCTAGTTTAATTTTGGTAGAAGACTGTCTGCTGTAAATGGAGGTAAAATGGCTGAAGGAATTCTGTCAAAGTAAATCCTAGGACAAACATCAAATTCTGGAACAGTAATTTCCCTCTTCATCCTTCCCAACTTAAAATTATCATTCAATGATACACAACCTTTGTAGCTGATTCAGTATTATTAAATAAGTTACAAAATAATAAATTAATAAAAACAATGATCCACACTGGAGTGAAAATAACATATTAGAGCCACTGTTATTTAAATGTGCAACACTCACCATTTTTCCAAAGGATAATGTCCAAAAATGTTCATTTCTGAATTCCAATACACCATCGATGGTCAACGTCTCTCGCAAGCACCTGTCAAGCTGCCCAACAATATGGGATGGAGTGGTCTAGAAACATTAGATGTTGCTGGTGAAGGGCTGGGAACACTACAGTCAGTCTAAATTAAAACACAGTTTAATAAACAATGCAGAAAGACTACATGTGGAAGGAAACCCTCAATGGAGGAGACCAGTCACGAGACCTAATAGTTGATGGACATATAGTATTATAACAAATGCTAAAAAATGCAGTTTTTAAAAGATGAATATTTATCTGATGCCTTTCCAATTCACAATGGATAAACACAAGAGGATGCAGAAATTATTTTACAGACCATAAAACAAACTGATCTAGAAGTGAATGTAGAAATACAATCCATAATATGACTCTGGATTACATAAGATAAAAATGTTTAAAAAATCAAGTATTAGAAAATGGTAACAGGAACAAGAAACAATAAGGCATTCCATGATGAAATTCTAAAAATGGTCCTTATTCAGCTGAAAAACTGTTATTATCCTATCTACAGTCCAAAACACATAAAAGTTAAGGTATATAGAGCTATAATATTACCAATTATTTTGTTTGCCTGTGAAATACAGGAACTTCATTATTTATGCATCACCTAGTATTGTAATGTGAAATAAATGAAGTTACACTGGGCCAGGCATGTAGTTTTAATCAAAGAGAAAAGAAATTATACTAAATTTTATTAGAAAATCCTTGGAAAGTAGATCTTAGGGAATAAGGTTGCAAGGTAGATTGACATGGCTCATGATCAAGCCTAATGGGAAGTGACCAGAGCTCCAACATTTAATAACCTCTGCAATGTGACATTCATCCAAAATAAAAGTAATGACTAACTACAATAATCATTATACTACTACCGTTATAAAGTAGTCATCTAATTCTGTTAACAGCTCTAGTAATAACAACTACTATTGTAACAATACTCATATCAAAGTAATTGCATGTGTTCTTGTTAACACATCACTACTTCCCTTCTTCTATGTTATTGGTAGGGCAAAGTCTCAGCATAAAGAATGGATAACACGGTTTTCATAGTCCTTCAGGTAAATACTGGGAAAATAATCTCAAAATAAACCATGACCAAACCAAATGCATTACTCATAATTATCTTCCAATCATAGCTATACAGCATGTGCTGCTTCATCAAATTTACCAAACTAGGCAACTTCTGCCACCAGATGCAAAGTTTACATTGTCATGAATTAGATTTTCAGAATGAAATAACAAAATTTCCTCCACTATACACAGAATAATTATTCTTCCTTGGTCACCAGAGCCTCATTTCTGCATCACATGAAGATGAGGTTGGCATTATGGCAGGAGAGGCATTCGGGGACAAATCCTGTTCCTTACATACATAAAAACACTTATTACAATCTGTGCACGAAAATTGTAATTCATAATTCACCACTGGTGCAACAGCTCTACCCAGTGAGTTATAGAATTGAAACTAAAATGTGTTATACTTTTATAACTTATGAAATTCTAAGACCTGCATTTCATTATTACCAAACCTCACTTCTTATACCATTACCACTGCAGACTACAGTATTACCTGCAGCAGAACTTTCCCACTGTAGAGGCTCATGGGAAGCATTGTTGCAAATGTAACAGCCGCAATGGCAACAGCCACCAGCGTGTCCACTGTGTAACAACTTCTGAAACATTGTTGGAAAGAAACCATTTAACAAGAAACAAAAATGGATTCACGATGAAACTGAGAGAAAAATATCAAACATTTACTGAGTAGCACAAGATGAACAAATGCAAAGAATAAAAACAGAGGGACAACAAAAAATAAACATAATTTACTGAATGTCTTCAGCTGAGAGTGTAATTATGAGATGGTTCTGACAGATTTTTGCATCACCCCTTAAACTTCTAAATATTTGGCCACAACAAAATGTAAAAACATTCTGATTCACTGCAGACAAACTGCCATGTTATGCCTAGATGACTGATCACAATATAATATGTACACATTCAAATTTACTTCACTCTGCATTGCTCAGTCATATGACAAAAAAAATTAAACATAAATACTGTTAAGAAACTGAATGAAATGGTAATTGGTAAGTATCAAATAAACAGATACTTCCTGTTCAATACTGAATAATGGCCATAGTACCATGTATCCAGTGGGATGCAGCAGACATAGAACAGCAGCAGTGACAAAGCCATGATGCCAGATGAAATTTTATGCAATTACAGAAAATACAAGACTCGTTTTGTGTAAATAATGAAACTGACTATACCACATTGGCAGGCATATTTTTATGTGATTGAGATAAATGATCAAAATGGCTCACAACATTAAAAATAATGAAATAATACTCTTGTTGAAATTAGAAAATACTTCTGTAATTAACTTTATTACAATAGCTGTGCATAAAAATACTTGCAAAACTGAACTCCTTACTACAGGCAATACTTCTGACATCAGACTTTTACTAAAATGTGACACTCTTTCCAACATGGTATATATTTAATGAAAATAAGCAGAAAAATGCATTCCAAATTAGCTTCCTATGATAGATTTTGTTTTATGTCAGGACTTGAGCCGGGATAGCTCAGTCAGTATAGTGACTAGCTACGGGCTGGACGGCCGGGGTTCGATCCCCGATGGGGGCAGAGGATTATTCCTCTAGCCTCTGCGTCCAGAAAGGCTCTGGGGCCCACGCAGCCTCCTCTACAATGGGTACCGGGGTCCTTTCCTGGGGGTAAAGCACGGCCGAGGCGCGATGCTGACCACTTACCCCCATCTAGTGCTGAGGTCAAGAATGAGTAGGAGCTATACCTCCTCTCCTCCCCAAGCGCCTACATGGCGTATAGTGGGACAGCTTTACTTTACTTTTTACTTTTATGTCAGGACTTTGTAGTGTCCATTCTAGCAACAACAGTCTAGTACATGGTGGATAACACAAAAGAAATTAAGCCTGCAAATTTATGATTATGAGTTCTTTCACACCCTTTTCACTAGAATCTGTAAACCTTCATTATAAATAAACTCACTTTAAGTGAATAAGGAGATCAGTAATAAATAAGGCTGCTGCTCCAACACAGGCCACCAGCAGCATAGGATTTATTCTTGGCAACAGAAATCCACTAAGAACAGGCACCACAGAGCATATGCTAGAAAAAGATACACAACATGCAGAATACACCCAAGCTTTATGGAACACTTGTTCATTAAACTAGTCAAGAAATTCCTCATTTTGATTTGGAACCCAAAACACTGGTATCTTCACTAATGCCAACCACAGGACATACATACAAGCTGCCCTGTCAGGATATATGCAGGAGGTTTTCCAACCAAAATTCTGTACAGTCTTTCCTCCAGCCATATAAAATACAAGTCCCACCCACCTCTTCTTTCTTGATTTAGCCTTAGCAATACCAGAAGATACACACTACACTCCTAATTTTTTTTATGCTTATTTTTGCATATCTTTTGTATTCAATTATTTACAGTTACAGTTATTTTTATAATAGATGCCTTTCTGTTTAAGTAGAGATTATTCTACCCTCCTGTTACTTCATCTGTTGAGGACCAAATATTCTCCTTAACACTTTGCCCTCAAAAACCCTCAGTCTATACTTATCCTTCCAGTTCAATCTCAGTCCATCACACTCCTGACTGGTCAACACAAACACTCAAGTCCAGCAGGAGGGACACACCTATGGCTGATGTCTGACACATGTTCTTGCAGCCAACTGGATGAGGAAGCTGCTATCACATGGTCCAGTGCAGCATTATTACAACCATAGATGACGACAATATGACTCATAAAGGCAACTCCAGTTCCCATCATCAGATGACCCCTAGCAACATTACCATCAGATAGATCAATAAAGCACAGCTTATATAGTGCTTAAAGACATGGAAAAGTTGACTTGTTTCAATAACATTCTCTTTCCGGTCAATTATCAGTCCCTGGCTGAGTAAAACTAATGTGAGCCATGAAATAGTTCCATTTCTTAAGGAACATTTCTCCTATGAATAATTTTTAGGACATGAAAAATGTATTGTTGTAACTATACAGATTGCAAATACATGTCAACAATATACCTTACCATTTCACATAATTCTGTGATGCACATACCATCTGACTGCATAAATGAGTAACTCAATGCATACTTGCAGTCATAACAACAATCTGATTCACATAAGAAATTGAAACTCACGTGTGTATTTCTGGCTGTTCAAGCACCAGTCTTTCAATACTTTCTTTAACAATAAACAAGGAACCAAGCTGAGCCAGTACTGTACTAGCAAACACTGCCAAAACTTCAAATCTCTCATATCCGAAGCTGAACAGAGGAGTTGGCCCATTTCGCTCAACCCAGATGGATAAAATGCTAGTCATCAGACTGAAAAGAAAGCAGCAATGTCTTACATTGTATTTGAAAAAAAAAAAAGTTTTGTTATTATATCTGTGCCAAATTACTGAAAACTGCAAGGTAATCAGAATTTTAATTGCCATGAATTGTTCTTCAGGTTTCAAACATGTTCTCACAAATAAATGAAGAAAGTTATTATGCACACTACACTTTAGTTCACTTCAAAGTAATTACAGAATCTTCACTGACCTTAACAAATTGAAGCCGATAGTATAAGTGTAGGCTTGCAGTGCTGCAAAAAAAACAAAAAAAACATTGGCACAGTTACAGGACAACAATCTTCAACAATGAACTGAACTGATTTTATCAGAATAGGGATAATGCAACAAACAACTTCTAGGTTACATCAAAACACTTCTGTGACATTCATACCACAAGCATTTTCCCTTGTGGTACAAACTACCTAACCAACCAATTCCTTGATAATAAAACTGTAAGGTTTAACACTATTAATATCAATGCCCACAACTGGACTCCATCTTGAGCCAGGTCAATCCAATTCACACTCTTAAAACTGCTTATAAAATAACCCTTTATTATTATCCTCTAATCTTCTTCTTGGGCTCATAAGAAGCAGATTCTAGAAGTTATCTACAAAAATTCTGCTTTTTTTCCATCACCCAAAAACATGCCCAGCTCAATATATAAAGCAATAAATTTCATTTTTCAAAGTTCATCAATATATTGCACAATCCTTCAATATAACCCCTGAATGACCAATATTACTGTGCAATATGATTTACTGCTCAGTATATTTATAGCTTACAGGTACCTAAACAATCTGTTCTTCTGTTCTAGTCACCACATAACCAATAAATATAAAGAAATTTTACTTAATCATCTTCACAATGAGTCTAATCCCTTGTTCTGTGACTAGGTGTGTTAGTCATGGCACAACGACCCAGATCACAGTCTAAACTGACATGAAAACCTCAAACTCTTATGTCATCAATTTATATTTCTGTTCCATAGTGGATATAACAAGACCCAGCACAGCAGAGTTATTCCTAGAGGCACAAAACATAAGCCATCCAAAATTCTTGAAAAAATATTATTATTAAGTTCTTGAATTTGCTGGACTCTTGAGATCTTTTTTATTGCTGCAATGGGTCTCTGTGAAATTGGGATGCTAAGAGGCCCACTGTTTTTTTTAAATTTCACACACTTTCAGATTAGATTCAGACACATACAAACTTCAATCATAGCATCAGTTTTAATTTAGAATGACAGTGCCTTCAGCATCATAATTATGGAACCCTACAAACTATAACAAAATATTTAATATTTAACAGCCATATCAACATTTCATTTAACAAAGATATAGTATCTTTTGTATTATTTCAGTATCTTTGTCTTCACACACTGTCCTGAAAATACACAAACTTTTATGCAAGTTAAACATTTTAAAATATAATGTTCTCATAAACAAAGAGTCCAGATACTTATATTATAAGAATACTGAAAGAAAAATAATTAGGTAACACATACCCATACTCTGTGTACTTGTGCACCATGCCAAAAGTATAAAGACACATGTCATGTTAAACATCACAAGAAGGCTGATGAGCTTCACCTGTCTCTCTCTTGCAAGAATTACAAACTGACTGGAACAGGCTGTCAGCAGAGAGGATGTAGGGTATGACTGAAATAGCAAACACAACAAAATCAAAGTCCTGTATATCTGTGTAAGACTTGAGGTTCTCACAGCGGTGAGTATGAAGATATCCGTCTTCTGGGTTATTGCCCTGATGACGGAGGTATGACCTCTGAAACGTTGGTTAACATCGACCAGACTACACAGCGCAATAACCCAGAAGACGGATATCTTCCTGTATATCTGTTTTTCATATATTTCATCTCTGAAGCTATAAAACAGATATTCATGAAATTATGTGACACTATACACTAGAAGTTGGATCACTTAATTACAGATATATATATTTATTATTATTATTATTTAGTGTTCTGTCTGACGACAGGTCCATATGAACAGGATCCTTCCATCCTTTTCTCGGACTGGGACCTGTTCATATACGTTCTTGGCAGATGATCCAGAAGTGGTTTGCCATTGCCTTCTTCTGTGTGTGAGTGGAGTAATTGTTGGGATGCCACGGAGAAACCGGGGAAGCCCCCGGAGGAAACCTCCGTGTTGCATAGACTACGGCCTTGCCCAACAAAAGTTATAAATTCGGGCACCGCCGGGAATCGAACCCGAGACCCCAGGATTACAAGGCCAGCGTTCTAACCGCTAGACCACCGTGGCGGTGATATATATATATATATACACACATAAACATGGTATATGGAGTCATAAACTTCACAACAATGTAAATGTGCATGCAAAAAGGAACATCATGGTCAATGTGTTTTGCAAAATTACAAATAATGTATTTGTAAAATGTAGGGTTTGAGGCTGATGTGAATATAGATGGTGATCTTCTGGAATGTTGCACACTGTTACATTTTGGCTGTGTGCCAACATTTCAGAGAATTATAATGCTTCTATCTTTGGCCTTGAAAATAAAGGCATTTTGTTCCTTCTTAACTTGGCATGCAATCAAAATGTTACATGGTGCAATAACCCAGAAAACAATTTTTTTTTTTTTTGGGGGGGGGATATCTGTACTCCAAAATGAAGCACTTTTTCACTATTTTTGTAACTGAAACAAAAACAGTTTGAATAAGTGTCTGCCTGCAAGTTACTGGACATGGAAAACCTTACCTGAGCACCAACCATGACTTACTTATTGGTTTAAAAACTGGCAAATAGTTTCAAAGGGCAGTATGAATATGAATTATGAAGGCTGAAATGAAATGGAAGGATGTAGAAACAATCTGCCATGGTCTATTCATTCACTTGGAGAGACTGAGAAAAACTTGTCATGATAATTGACCTCCTAGTTGAGATACAAAGTGAGAATTTCCCAAATATGAAACAAGATATGTAACCACTACACCAGAATATTGAGTAACATGAAATCAAAGAGATGTAACATGTGCCAAGTGAACATGAAAACCATGCAATATATGATACCTGAATAATTCATGTTCAAAATGGCCTAGATCGATGACATGACATGTAGAACGGACTCTGATAAAAATCACAAAGTTGGGTACAGAATTTACAGAATCCAATGCATTGTCAAACACAAAGCTGTGGATAAAGAAGTCTATAACATGCAACTACAACATGTGGCCTGACTGCATGATGTTATCAGTAAAACAACCTCACAAACAAACAAGGAAAATTGTGGTGATGGAAATCAATAAAAATATAATGATTCTATTAGTTTAGCTAACAGTATTAGTAATAATGTCAGCAGCACAATAATAATTGTAATTCAGTATAAACAGTAATAATAATGATAATATGGAGTGAGTACCTGAGTTTTGAAACTGGAAAAATTTGTACTAGATGCAGCAGGTCTCAAACCACATGCAACTGGCACAGTAGACTTGTTTCTGACAACTAACAGGCCCTCAAAATTAGCAAAGTAGGGTCTGAATTTAGTGGGAGTAAAGGAGGTTGCATGGAGGAGAAGAAAATTTCTTTTTACCAACTGATAATGGAGAAGCAAATATTAATCATCACATTTTCATAGTTACAAGCAGATGAAAGAGTATAGATTATAGTGATAATCTGATAATGATCATTTCTAGAATTAGACTGTGTATATATATGACGATTTCCTACATGCCATATCTAAGATTTCTCTGGAAATTAAAATTGCAAAAGAGGGAGGGAAGGTATTTTCATGCCAACATTTAGGAATCTTGTCCTGTGTTAACATATGGGAATGAGACTTAACACAAAAAGAGCAATGGCACTGAGATGAAGGTAAAGAACTCTTGTTACATAAAGGAATCTAATTGTCAAAAGAAAACATAAGTATACCTTGACTTCTGACAAGAAATCAAAATGAACACATTTTGAAATACTCAACCACATCAGACATCTCATAATCCAAAGTACGCATCTCACATTCTAAAGAATCCATCCCACAAAATGTACAAGGCAGAGTACCACCAATGTGGACGTTTCCATCAAAATGAAAACACATAAATGTTGCAAACAAGAAACAAACAAATACAAAGATTTTCTTCTTGGCTTGTTGGAAATTTCCCTACCAAACAGTTGCTAAAACTGGCCTTGAGTAACTCTTTCCTGAACCAGCTGCTGTCTATAATACTTCCACAGACAGTGATACACACCTCTGACAACAGTGTCTGGAATGAAGACAACACACCTTCTTGGTTCCATGATCCTGTAATTGAGAGAGAGGACAACTTCATAAAGTACTACCCACAGAAGGATGATCTGCATTTTCAGTAATGTTTTCATATTTCTGAAGTGGGTAATGGGATAGGCACTGTAAAGGCTTCATTACCACTAATACACATTTATTAATGAAGTAATACTGATTACTGTCAACTTCCAGATTGGTATCTTAATCAAGAGAAACGACTGACACTGAAAAAAGTAGCCTCATATAATACATTATTAAATAAATGTAATATTCTTCCTCTGTGAAAGTTACAGAGAACAAGAATTTTAATTACATGATAATGTTTTTTCTTAGGCTCTCTCAAACATAAACATAGTTCTATGCCCATTCCAAACACACAAGGAACTGCAACCTATACCATTAATACTTTGATATTCTAAGAACCAATTACTTATTATAGAAGCTATAGTTTTAAATACAAATACATAGAAACTAAAATCTGTGTATACAACAAAACTTCAAGGTGCTTACTTTCAATACTTCCCATTTCATTCGTCTTAATACCTCAATAAAAGTCTCGTTTGAAACACGAACATTCCACCACAGAATCTGACATTCGTACTTTTAAAATACGATACTTGTAACCATGACACGAGGTCAGAACCACATGGTATGATCTTGCTGCACATTCACATGGTCGTTCGTATCTGGCACAAAACCAACAGACTGTGTTACGCGTATCCCTTAATCGTAACCAACAGGATGAAAAAATACGATAAACAAGTAAATTACCATTCAGTTTTGTTGAACTGAGAATATGTTCCGTCCCTGACTCAGACATAAATCTTAGACGACAGTACAAAGAGTCGCTACATCGTAATGGATTCACCGTGATGAAGCCATTAGTTAATTCAAGACAATGCTTGCAACAGACTTTGTCATCTGTGAAATAAAACGCAAGCGACGTATGGCTGAAGTTGGCGCGGAAAGCGCGTTAACTGAAAAAGTTGTTCTTACAGTTTAATACAACCAGTAATCAATTTGACGTATATACTAGAAGGAATTAAGTTTGATTGAAATTATATTTCTTTAACTGCCCTTTCGAAAAATGGATTTTCTTGCTACAGTTCTGGTGACAGCAGGTAAAGATATTCAAGTTAATGTATATAACCTCTAAAGGGCACCAACGGTCTTCGTTTTTAAATGATTTGCAGAATATGGTTTGGATCCTACACTATATCTCATGTCAAGACGTTTGTGATCGCTCGTTGCCTGTTCCTGGTCAGTAAATAATTTAAAATTGCAGTTAAAAATACATTTGCTTTCTACTATGTTTTGTTTATAGCTTACTATGTAGCATCGAATGATAGGGTGATAGGTGAACTGTAAAGGATATGGAAGCCGTCGTCCCAATCTGATAGTTTTGGCATTTGCCTGGAGGGGCTGAGAAAAGACTATAAAAAGACCTTACGATTGTGTGTTTACAGGCGGAGGTTTGAACCGGGAACTTGCTGAATAAGCAAGAGTGCTAACCAATCGGCCCCAACGTCTTGACCCTTTTTGTTGAATATTTTTATAAAGAAATTATTAATAGACTGATAATGTGTCTGTAGATTTCGTATATAGTTCTGTGTGTGTGTAACCAATATGTGGGCAGTGAATTATGTGTATATTAATTTAATAGGTACCATAGTTTGGTAATAAACATACTTGATTTTTAATGCACAATTTTAGCAGCTCCTAAATGAGGTGTATCAATGCAAAGAAATGTTTAATAATGTAATTAGGTCTGTTGTAATGTCTGTCTGACAGTATGTTTTAATAAAGGTATTGTTTTTCTAATTATTTTATGAATTGTAATATATTGTAGACTTGTTCAACATCCTCCATACTAAGACCAATGGAATGCACCTATGTATATTTACCGTAACTATCGAGGACCATATTCTGCACTTGTAAAAGATGTAAACAGTACATGGACACATGGCTTCTCCCACTGCACGTTCTACTATGCTCAATGTACCATCCACTTTCTCATTTTCTGTAAAGATGATGATGATGAAGCATGCTATACTGATGTAGGTTGATAACAATTGATACATCTGGAAGTTGTATATAGTGTAACACAACTTGTAACAGATTTGCACTTATAAGCATATAAGACGAAACATACTTGTGGAAACAGTGAAGCATAGATATTAAAGTTTGTGGAATAGCAGAAAGGCAGTCACTGTCTGGACTGTTTAAGAAGAAAATAGTACAAATACAGGAAGAAATCCAAATGAACTGTGTAGAAAATAAGCTTATGCTAAATTAACATGAAATAAACAGCAAACTGACAGAATATACCAGCAACTTCTGGTACTTGTGAGACTTCAATAAACTGCTTTAGTTCTATGTACTTTGTTGGCTTCACTCATGAATTCAGTGTAGTGACAGGTAATAATACATTTTTGTTTGGTGTCATGTTACTGTCATGTAGTTAACTTTAATGAGGTTTTGCCTGGAATAGCTTCTAATTGCATGCAGACAGATTCAGAGGCATGTGGCTGCAGTTAGCACTCCAGTGGTTGACAGCTGGTGGACCTAACATTGCAGCAGGAGAATGCATGCAGTATTCACCAGTTTCACAATGTTTATTTCTACAATACATATATCTTGGTCCTTCAAATGCTCATCAGAATCACAGCGTTCTTAGGTGTCTCTTTTGTTTCAGGTCAGGTTGAAATACTGGACCTGAACGATAAAGTATCTGATATCACTCAAAAGATAGCTTCATTAAAGTTTGAAGTAATGAGTATGATGGAAGATTCATATGTTACATTTAATGTGCTACATCAAGAGACAATTCAGTTGGATGGCAGAGTGAAGGAACTGTCCAGTGAGATGAATCAGATCTTGACGAGAGTTGAAACTCAGGTTCATATGTAACTCTCAAAAATTAGTATGTATGGTTATTTAAAGATGCTGTTGCAGCTGCAGGTGTCACTGAATGGTATATAAGCAGAGGGATGTGGGAGGAAGTACTCAGCCTATTTGATGGCATCCTGGCAATTGGCAAACTGGTTGGAACAATGATAAAATAAGTGGCGCATATTTTGGGAATTTTGAAATACATATCATAGCTCTAGCTGTCTCAAATGAGGTATTGCTCTTCTCCCTTGATATAGTTCATGCCAGCTTCCTTGCCTTTTCATGTAGTTCACAATGTCATTTATTCTTGCTGACTGCAATGTATCATCCACAGTTAAAAGTGTTATTCAATAAACTAAGTACCAAAGTCCCTTCATACATTCATTTGGAGGATTTACAAAGGCATTGAAAATCTAGATAGTGCTATAATGATCTGGATCTAAATGAAATGAAAAAAAATTAAAAATTTATAAATATGTAAATGAATACTAAACTTTGCTGTAAGAGACCAGATGACTTTGGTGTAGATCAGAGAATAATATTAAAATGTATTTTAGAGGTGGTTGTTTGTTCCACAGACAAAACAAGGGCTTCAGAACTCAACAGGTGAATTGGAAAGGCTTTCCACATCACTCCAGGAAGCAACTATAACCATGCAACTTGTTCGTTGGTTGGTTGATATAGATACTGTCATTAAAGCAGCCAAACAGGCACAGATGCAGGATTGCTATTTTGAAGCAGCCAAGATGTTGAAGAGCATTGGTTCACTCTTGGAACAGTGTTCTGATGCTGAACTTGAAATATTTGATGCTCTAACCTCAGAGAAGGCACTACTTGAAGAGCACTTCCTGTATGATATGATGGAAATTTGGCACTCTTGCTTGAAATGGGAGGAAGTAGATCCAGAAAAGGGCTTGAAAAAAGTCATCCTGACGGTGGATAAAGAAAACACAATGAAAATGGAGCAAATGATGCAAGCTCTGAATTACTTTAAACACCTAGACTTCTATTTGAGGAAATTTGGAAACAAAGTGCTGAAGTACCTGTTGGAGCCACTCATTACACAGAAGAGTACTGTTGAGATCCACGAAGGAAATAACCTTGCCATTATTAAAGTGGAATCTTATGCTTCTTCTCCAAAACCACATTACACTGTTATCTTTGCTAATATAGGGGATGTGTTTAACTTCTTGTATTCTCATTTGAATGTTGTCATAGAAGAGAATGTGACTCTCTTAAATAAGTTGGGGGAAATGATTTCTGAAGAATTCTGTGCATTTCTCATAAAAAACTGCTTATGTGATACAATCCCAAGTCACAGTAATGATCTAGAAGCATATGAAGTTGTTGCAAAAGCAACTGAAGATTTTCAAGCTCGTCTGACTGAAATAGGTAAATTGACACATGACTTTATTTCTTTGTTGTATTATGTGTGATTTGTGCTCTTTAAGTCGTGTGTTTTCTGCACACAGGATTTATAAGCTGCAGCAACCAGTCAATACTTGAATACGCTCGGAACGTAAATATTCTTTTTGCCAATAAAACTTGCCAGCTTTTGCTAGGAAGAGCACGAGAAATCATGAAGAAGAATTTACATGATATGATGGAGATTGGTCCCATTGTAAGTGAAGTAATCATTAACATTATTCAAACAGAAGACTCTTGAAGGACATACAATTTAACCTAAATATGACAGTGGCTTTTCCCTTGCTGCACATGTAATTGTTATGTTGTCATGACTGTTTTATGGAATTCAGCAGACTTTTGCTCCACTACAGTCAATATCTTCACTATGGCTGTGATGATGATGAGGTTGGCAAAATGTAGGCAAGGCTTTAAAAGACCTGCCTGCACATTTTAAAGTACATACAGTTTCAACATTATATGCTAGAAGAATAAATACAATTTTATTATAATTTAAACAGAATACAGATCCAATTGTACTGAAATTATAATCAGTTCACTACTCTCTGAAATTTCAGTCCAGTTTGAATATATTATTCCAGTTGAGGGATAAATGCAGTTCCCTTTCCTAGTAGCAAATACTCAAATGTTTGTCCAGTCCATCACTAAAATGTTATGTCGAGTGAAGTGGCATTTTTTCTTGGCAGATTCCATCAGTGGAGCTAGTAAAAGAAGAATCGGTGGACACAAAGCATTTTGACATTCTGAAACCAGAAATTAAGTTAAGCAACAATACATTTCAGTTCCCAAAATGCCAAATTAGGTAAGTAATACTGTGCTCCCATTTCTCGTAACTCCATAAACCACCACAAACCAGTTGACCATGATAAATGTGTCTTAATAACTAATTATTTCCAGTGATCATAATCCTCCTAGTGAAACTGATAACATTCTTAGCTGATCAAGAAATTCCTGCCTTTTTATGGAAACCATGGGTTCATTATCATGTTCACAAGAACCTGATACTGACCTGATCCTGTCCATACCCTCACATCATTATCTCCTCAGGACTAATATCCTTTCATTTATACATCTCACAAGTGATATCTTCAAATATTCTATATGCACGTCTCATCTCCCCCATATGTGCATGTCCTGTGCACCATTCTTGATGATTTTATCACTTTTTAAAAAAACAAAGATTACAAATTATAAAACTCTCATTATGTAATTTTCTGTCATCTGTTACTTCCTGTCTTTGCTCAAAATATCCTCCTCAGCTCCATTTTCTAATATACCTTCAATCTAAATTCTTCCCTTTATGGTGACACAGTTCCATATCCAAAGAATCAACAGATAGTTTTGTATACATTTTAATAATAAGAAGCAGAAAATACAACAGTCTAACAGCTCCTGATATATCTGAAGTCATACCTTAAATTAAACTTTCCACTCTCCCTGCTCATAATTATTCTTTCTGCCATATTTCATAAGATTTTGGCAGTTTATTCAGCATAGACAGACCTCTGAGTGTCCATTACATGTTTTCAGCAAGTCAGCACATGAGCTGTTGATGTTAGTGTGCGAGGTACTGGATGAAGCTGTACGAAGCACAGACTTTTGCGCCATCAGGTTGTTTTGCACAGCTCGAAACATCTTTGAACTGTATAGTGCTGTGATCCCAACCCACCACAAAAAGTTTCTTGAAACCATCCCCCAACAAGTCGGTGAGTTACTTGATCAAGATACAAAGCCAGTATTTCCGTACATCTTGGATTTGGGGTATACAATATAGAGAATGCAGTATGATAATTTATTTCAAACAACGAATTTAATATGATGATTATCTGTTGCTAGCTACAGAGAGTTATCTGCTATTTATTGAGGATTTGGGTCAGTATACGAAAGAGACCACAAATTTAAATTTCATTATCATTGTGGCAAAATTATAGCTTGGTTTGGATTGGACATGTAATTTATAATGATCACAACAATAAATTAACATAGGATTTTGGTGGGGAAGCCTCTTAGAAGTGAGCCAGGCATCAGCCAGTTTTTGTCATGTTTCAGCACTGTTTCATAACAACTGCATGTACTTAGCACATCGCCTTGTGACATTAGGTCATGAGTACAGCAGTAAATTTCCTGCAGTTCTCAAGTCACACACATCCACCTTCATCGATCAGGTGACAGTGTTACGTGAACTGGGGACTAGCACATTTCTGAAGTTCATGCAGGGACAACGAAAACAGATTCTGGATATTTTGAGGAACTCAGGTAAAATATATATCATGAATGGATTTTAATAAGATCCTTTCAAATAATATCCTCCCATGTTTACTCAGGCAGAGGATTTTTCCTCTAGCCTCTGCATCCAGACTGGCTCTGGGGCCCACCCAACCTCCTCCACAATGGGTACCGGGGGTCCTTTCTCGGGGGTAAAGCCGGCCAGGGCGTGGTGCTGACCACTCACCCCCATGTAGTGCCGAGGTCAAGGAAGAGAGGAGCTATACCTCCTCTCACCCCAAACGCCTATATGGCGTATAGCGGGACAAACTTTACTTTACTTTTACATGTTTACTCAGGTCTCCTAGTGGTCTCTTCCTTTTAGGTTTTCTAACCAGGATTTTTAACAGGACTCATTTCATATCAACCAATTTTCTACATTATATCCCTAAGTTGCAAGCAAAACATTCATAATGTGTCCCATCAGCTTAATGCTCCGGTGTATCAGAACTGTATTGTGTAACTTTAAAATTTCTGCTAATGGGAATGGATTCTTTAACATCCTTGTGTCTTGAAATGGATCCAGAGGCCTCAAAGTTCTTTAGACTTCTGAATATTTTACCATGTAACATTGGGTCAAGGTCTAGTGTGGTTAAAATTTTGCTCAAATAAAAAAACAACAGATTTCAGACACATCACCCAAAAATGTAGCAGGACAACAAATATTTAAGTCTTTAGTAACAGGTAAGCAACAATTTTGAATAATACCATTGCTGGTTCAGTACTGAATTACATATATACTTACTGTACAGGTTTAGCAACACTTGGAGAGGATCCAAACATTACACCAAGCATAGAGAGAGCTGTTCAACAATGTTTGCGGCAGCTGGAATTACTCCAGACAGTTTGGAAGGATGTTCTGCCTGCCATAGTGTACTGCAAAACTGTAGGTGAGATGGTTTTATGATAACATTGTATGTATGGTATGTATTACTGCATGTTCTCCAAAGTAACACCACTACTGTACATCCTATCTACTGGCTAGCAACCAGTTGCTGGGTGTTCAGGATTTTAATATGATTGCATATGAACAGTATCATGCTGACATTTAATTATATACAACATGTTGAATGAATGTACTAGACAGTATCCCAGAGTTGTAAAATATGAGCCTGAAGAAGTAAGATTGAGAAACCTTTATAGAAAAGAAAATATTGTCTTATAACAGGCCAAGTACGCCTATAATCAAAGTGCCAACCAAAATATGACACTTGCACTACATTGTTAGGTTGCCTGCTGAATGCATTGGTTGAAGAGCTCATAATCCGAGTAACAACTGTAGAGGATGTGCCAGCAACCACTGCTGTTCACTTGGTCACAGTGTTCAGCATTGTGATTGACAGAGCTCCACAAGTATTTCAGGTAACAGTATACCACATTTGGAGGGGGAAAACAATAAAAACTCATTCTGTGTAGCAGTCTTTCTTGAGAAGCTAATCGTCACTCATTTAAGAAATATGTTTTTACAGAACCTAAAGTTTCAAGTTGGTCAAGTGTTTTAACCCAGTTCCTTTCATTGTATTTATTGCCTAAATACAGAGACATATTTACGTCAGATTCTCCGGAACCGTGGTTCCACCAATTTTTACTTTACTTACTTACCAGTCACATATGAAATGAGTAAAGTCAATGAGACTCAAAATAAAATAAAAACAATTTGACAAATACTGGAGTACATCCTCCAAATGTAATTTGGGGTTTAATAACTCTATACCTGAATCTCTTCCTCTTCCATGAAGCTCAACAGTTTTAAAGTGTTACTACTAATATGATACCTGTTTCTCTTAGGAACCCAGCGAAGTGCATCAGTTTGTAAGAAGATGGCAGAAGTTCAGAGAACTGGTTCTCATTTTGGGGGCTAGTCTGAGAGACATTGATGACAGATGGGCTGATGGAAAGGGACCTCTTGCACATGAATTCACACCTGATGAAGTTAAGCAGTTAATAAGGGCCCTATTCCAAAATACAGAGAGAAGATCAGCCATTCTTGCAAGAATAAAATAAAGTCTGTGATAAATCCAATATCTTATATTACATCTTATACTACCCTGCAACAAGCATACTACAATTGTGCACACAAATTAAATGTTTAGATATTTTGGACAGACTGTAAAATTACAAGTATAAAGGACTCAAGCCTGCATATGTTGTTGACAGATGTGTATAAGACAGAACTTCACAAGTTCCACTATCCTTCATTGTTAGAAATATCAGCAGAGGTCAATAATGAAATCAGTGTGAGCAGCAGTGGTACTCAGATTGTAATGTCTAACCATATTAATGTGAACAAGATGATTCACTGCCCAACTCTGAAGGTACTTGGTAGAAGATTGGACTCCATATATATATATATATTCATTAAAATGTTGATTTGTGATTTTTAACATAGACCATGTAGAGAAACTAATAAAGTATTAATAAAAGGTGTACACTGAATATCCATACAGATGCTGTTTATCCTAAAATAGAATCAATCTTCTTGAAAGTGACTTATCATATCCAAGTTACTTTGTTTACCGATCTGGTCACATTCTTAAAATGAAATGTATAATTATGCAATTAGAAGGTGCGAGACTAAGACTGCAAAACACTGACATTTTGAAGAATGGCCAAAGTAAAATAATAATTCCAGGAGCTGGGTCATTAGATTCTTGACAAATGTAAGTTATGGGAAGGTTATGTTTACTCCCAGGAATATGATGATGAATTGTCATTTTGGATTTACTGTTAGTCCTATGAATAGTGGGTATCACTGGACAAATCTGGCTAATGTAAGTTAAGTAAGTAAAGTTAATCACTAGTCGTCAGGAAATTCCTTGCTAATTGTCCCCCTTTATGGTTTACTTAGCCATGCTGCCTGTAGCTCCAATTATGTTAGAGGATTCATGGGTAATGAATTCAGGAGGGTATATGAAGAGTTGCAAGATGAGAAAACCAATAAATTCCAGCTAATTCCTGCCCTGGACTGGCTGCATATCAAATGCAAAATGCAAGCCTAGATGTAAGGTACAAAAAAAAAAATTTTTTTTGTAAGGGAAAATTGAGCCTTACACCCAGAGCATTCTTTAATCAAACTGTGATTGATGTTGTCCTATGACCTACTCATGTTTTCTGACATTTTTATATTCTATTAATTTCTCATGACCTATTGATGTTTATACTAACAAAGTTTTCAAAGCTACAAACCTGTTAAAACTTCAATCTAATACTGTCTTGACATACAATTTCTGCATATAAAATTGTTGATAGTTACTTACCAACAGCTTCTCTACATCATGCAGCCAATACTGGTCTCTGAAGATTGGACACCCAAGTGTACTTGTCTACTAAGATGTGATCAAATTGTCTTTCCATCAGAAATAATTCAAGCATACTTACAAATTTTGTACTGTGGGAACACTATACTCAGGACAAATGGATAATTTGATGTGACAAAGTTTACTGCTACAATTCCATTACTAGTTTTGTAAACTCATTCCCAACCAACACCCCTCACCTTTGCAATGAAATCAAGATGTTCATATGGTTAAAGAATTGATCAAATGCATGCTCTAGCTCCTCAAAACACCAGTCCTTTGTCACCACATTTTTGAACATACATTCAGATCATCACACCATCTCTTTGTATTAAATATTATACTACATTCCACCTCTAACAAATTACTCTTACAGCCACTTTAAACACAAAAGAAGAGCCATTCCCTATGATCAGCATTTCCAAATACAGGAATGTATCATGACGTTTGTTTAGTACCATTAATCACATATGACCCTTACTCCCACTAAATCTAACACTTTCTCAATACTCACAACTACGCTGCACATCTGGATGCCCTTCTCCACTATCCATGACCCAGGCATGTCATGTCCTGGTGATACCATGAAAATTACTTTTACTGTCTCCGAAGTAATCCTTCAATTCTTGAAGATTTCTGGGTTGTTGCGCTGTGTAGTCTGGTCGATGCTAACCAACATTTCAGAGGTCATACTGCCTCCGTCATCAGGGCGATGAATATCATTGCCCTGATGATGGAGGCAGTACGACCTCTAAAACGTTGGTTAGCATCAACCAGACTACATGGCGCAACAACCCAGAAGACAGAAAGCTTCATACTAAGAATCGCCCTGATGACAGAGGCAGCTTGACCTCTGAAACGTTGGTAAACATCTACCATACTACACAGAGCAACAACCCAGAAATCTTCATACTCACCGCTGTGAAAACCTCAAATCTTACATGAAACTTTTTATTGCTGAAAATTAAATGTACTTCTCCCTAAAATTCTAAGTTTCTGGAAATTTTACAGCTCTAGGTCCAAAACTGTGATACTTTGCAAAATATTACTTTGAAATGAAAAAATTAAACAAATTTTTTTTCTGGCTGCCAGACCCCTTGGGGTCATATGACCTGCAAGTTTCCCCTAATGCTGCACCAAACCACATGACCACTATGCAGAATGTGGTCACCACTGGTCTTACTGGTCAGTGTTAAGTGATGACAGAATTCCAGGTAACAGCAGGGCACCAAAAGGGGAAAGGGAAGAAAGTTCATGAAGCATCAGACCTAGAAAGGCATTCTTTCACTGTCCTTAAATGAAGAGGCATGGACTAGAGTTTGTAGTGGGGAAAACATTCTTAGGGTGTACAAAATCATGCAAGCTAACCAACATCCTCAGCCTGTAACAAGCATACCTCACAATAAGTCAAGTATACTCAAGATATTCTTCCACTTATGTTAAAAGATGTAAAATCTCAACATATAAAGTTAGTAAAGACTAAACACATTGTTATAAAAACAGTTACTGTGATTAAATTGTGGGACCAGTGCAAAACCTGACAAACTTTACATACAACCCCCCTTTTCACCAGTGAAAATTTGACATCTGACAAATTAGAGTGTACCAAGGGTGAAAAAAGGATGTAGGCCATTAACAGTGGTATGTCATATGATTAAAAATATAATACCTTCACCAGCACATTAACAAAAAAGGTGACGAGCTGCAGCCAAGTGACTCATGCAAAGCAGCAGCAAAACCGCACATCATCTGATGTAATGTGTTAAGGGTAACAAAACTGATAAATTACAGAATATTATCCTGATGGAATGGCTCTTGAGGGCAAGGATTTAAAAAAACATGAAGACTCATAAAGATTACTGTTTATTCACTCATCTTCACATCCACCAGTGCAGAAAAAAAGGAACAATTTGAGCTGAAAGATTTAATGAGCATCCGATAAAACTATTGCTCAATTACATAGAATAGTAACAGTAATACTGAGAGTTCTATAAGTTTACCATTTGTAGTAATTTTAGTTATACCCTTCCTACATCTCCCTCCTTATGTTGCACAGAATTGAAGTAGAAGGTTACAAATCTAGCCATCACAAAAGTTTTAAAAAAATTCGTCCATTCATCACTTTAAGATACAATAATAATTTCAAAAGCATCCAATCACAAAATCCACATATGTAACAACTTTCTAACATGGCCAGTATCATACAGAATTGTATCTCTCCAATCTTGGTAGCACTGTAGAAAAACTGTAAAACCAAGTATAAACTACCTGCCAGCTCACACAGTTGAGTTTCACCCGTAACCAAATGCCAGTAATTACCTTTGAAGGGCTAATCCAAGCACGTGAAAACCCTTCACACACACATGCATTATAAAGCTTTTGCACTATCTTATGTGTAGGGATGACCTAATTTTGAGTCAATACAATTCCAGATCAGAGTTGAAACTTCAAATTAAAAAATTACTCAAAAAGTAGCAAACGTTTAGAAGATATTGCCATAATTTAGCACTCATTTAGACAAAATGCAGTATAATTTTCACTGGAATCCAATAACTGCTGAAAAAGAAAGCATTAGTTTGACATAATGGCAAAGTTTGGGGAACTGGATCCAATTTTCACACCATGATAGCAGATGGGTTCATGGAAATGGAGAGCACTTGTGAAAGAGTTAACACCAGGAGAAATGTAGTAGTTGATAAAAGCCTTACTCCAAAACACAAACCTTATCAACTATTCCTCTACACCCCATTCGAAGTACATTCAAAATTGAAGTTGCAATGTATGGGTTGTCATAGTGCTTTGCCTTCAAAGAGTGTGAGTTTCCATGCCGCACCTCTCCCTTCCTAAAATGGACAATAAATCTTGCTCACGAGTTCCCACAGAGTGGTGGCTGAACAACTGGGCGTTAGTTTTGGTTTTACATACTGTACATTTAAATACAATTTGCAGAGCTGTGTTAATCCATTTTAATTGCAAGATCCTCATGTTCTAATATCAAAGAGAAAAATACAAGCAGAGTAACTAAAAATACCACTGAACATGTATGGCATCATCTTTGCCAAAGATTCACAAATAGAACATTACTTTCACTTAAAACGGAAAATTATCAACATGTTTTTTCATCTTTATAATGTTACTTGTTCATAGAACTTGCCCTTTAAAACTTAGGTGAGCACGAAGACATGTGGGCAGTAGCTTACATCTCGAAGCTTTGACAACTCATGCGTAGAAATTGATCACATATGAACGTCGTATCGTTGAAACATTTTCCCCCTCTTTCTCTCGTAGATCAAATTCGTGGTCGTGAAGTTAGGGGGCTGTAAACATTGGAACACAAACACACGTCTATCATAGCAGCAAGTATGCATAAATGGTCGACAAGATCTGAGAATACTTTTACTGCTTTTCATGCATTATAATTTCAGCAATGTGAAATATGATGATAAACTCATTTGGCTTTTATGTAGAAAAATTATATTTCCATCATGCAGCCATTTCGGGGTGGTGGTTGTTGCAGTAGTAATAGCAATGTGTAGCAGTTACATGGAGCAAGTCATGCTATGATGTCTACATTGTTTGCAATGGATTACACTGATCTTCTGGTTTTCCCCCATCCCAATAACCAATATGAGTAGAGGAAATTTGGAGGGAAATACATGGAAGACAAGTCATTATATTATATCCCTCTTCAGAAAGTGAGGTTGAGAGTATGCAGTAAAGTGAACTGCACTGCAGATATATTAAAAGGTTCGTAGTACCTGCATCCTTTTTCGTTGCATCACGCCCCGTTAGTATGCATCACCTGATCGACTTGCACTGTAGCCAAACGAACCCTCAGAACTTCCATAGTCCCTGGAGCTGTAAATAGTTGCAGTAGTATTCGTAGGAAGGGGCGAAAATGACATCTACACATAGTCAGTCACAGTAACATAAATTACATAAATATATCGAAGCACAGTTTGTTGATCGCTGATAAACTGACGACTTTGCAACATCGGACTGAATTGTTTTAAATATCTTGGAAAATTATACGAGGCACATTTTGATTTAATACATTGCATAATACACTACTTTCGTGTTATTAAAATAGTCCACAAGAAAAAATGCCATGAGACGTATGCCTAGTCCGATGGAACACCTACATGCCTTCAATGGTGCTTATCGCAGGTAACAGGACAAGTCACTAATGCACGAGAAATTATTTGCAATCGATGCTGGGGGTACTTTTCACCCATATGTATGCACTATCATGTTTAATATGGACTGCAAATTGTCTCATGACAAATGCGTTCTTTTTTCTTGCGAAGATTCGTATATGTTGTGTTAACGTTGAGTTTAACTGGATAAATACCTGCCACGCCCCACTGGCGATCGACTGCGATACCTTGAAGACCCAGAATCTCTGCCACCACCGTAGTAATCGTTTCCATAGCTGTCACCTCGGCCACCATTGCGATCGTAGTCTCGGCCGCCTCCATAACTTCCACGCCCAGAGCCATAGTCGTCTCCATAGCGGCCCCTGCCACCCCGGGGACCCCCCCTTCCACCGCGGCCCCCACGGAAACCTCCCCTATCACCACCGTAACCACCCCTACCACCTCCTCTTGGAAAGAAACCCCTTCCTCCACCTCGGCTACCCCGGAAGCTTCTCCCACCACCACGCCGACCTCGGGAAATCTCCACTCTCAATTTAGACCCTAACAAATCAGAGCCATTCAAATTATCGCAGGCCGTTTCTGCTTCATCTTCATTGGCAAACTCTATGAAGGCAAAGCCAGGGGGATTGAATGCAACCCATACACTGTTCAACTTCCCATATTTCTCAAATTCTGACTCCAAGTCTTCCTTCTTGATTCCATCACTGAGACCACCTACATATACACGAGTCCCCCTTAACTGATATCCTGAACTCATTTCTCAATCTGAAATAAAAATGCAGAGATTCTTTTCCTTCCACAAAATTCAACATTTCATCAGCTCTATTGTTTTAAAACCTAACATCAAGTGCCTAAAGAAATTACTGAGAAAGTGAGTGAGAAATGGGTATCTGCACCAACAAAAAAAGTTTTCAATTAGCAAAACAAAATTTCATTGAGGATAATATTGCTAATGAACTCAAGAACTAAGACTCTTGTCTGCTTTTGAGCAGTCTTGATGTTGTAAAAATCACTATACCTTTGACCTAGGGTTCAGCCATGGTCCTACAACCCCTATGGCTGCTGCCCTATAAACAGTGTAAGACACTGTTCAAACCACAAATCAACTGGACCTACTACAGTCCATCCGGTTACAAGTTAATGTCAACAACAGCCTGTTCAAACACTTAGTGTCCAAGAAGCTGCTGAAGACAATTTGTACCCTTTTCACTTGCCTTGTAAAAGAAGACCAATACAGAATTGAAAGAAAACCTGTACCAGGTCACACATTCATTGACCCAACACCATATCACAATAAGCCCTCCACCAGCAAGCATGAACACAACCACATGGCTACATCACTGTTACAAAAGATCTGATTCTCATGGAGCATTAAAAATTGTGGGGAGGCCCTTAAAATTTAAAACAGTTTCATCAATAAAATTTAATCAAATCTGGAGGAACTTGGCAGCAGATTACAAAACTTAATTCAATGTTCATGAAACCATTTCAAGTTTAATACTTGGGAATACCCCAACCTCCCGAAAAAATAATACAAATTGGTAAATGTCCTGTGCTATAACAAAAGCGGCCCCCGCCCAGGCATCACAATTTCAAGATCATACCCACGCACGTATTTTATGCAAAAAAGAAGTACCTGCGTGATATGAGGTAATACACCCATTCTCCTCGTAATCCGACTTCCTATTTAGTCTCATACCTTGGGGCCGAAACTTTAATTAAAAACCAATAGTTCTACATTCATCTATGCACCATTTGCCGCTCTTAAAATGGCGGATAAAGAAATCAACATTTTTCAGTAAATACTCCACATACATGTTACATCCTCGCTGTACGCTATCTTAAACAAGCAAATCAATCCTTCGCTTCTACTAGGTTTCGTTTACCTCTAAACAGACGTCCAGCTATTACAAATAAGGCTGAAAAGCAGTTTCTCCGGCTCCAACACGCGTTGCTGACACAAGGAAGACAACTAAAGGGACATGCGTCAACGCGCGCTTGAAAATCGATATGAATTGGGGGTTTACACGAACGAACAACATGGAAACTGTAGCCTCCACACCAAACATTACGTTGCTAGAAAACTAATTTGTGTCAATTACCACACATATTCGATACTTTTCACTACTTTGCTCAACTCAATTTTGGAGAACAACATACAATATTGCAGTTGTTCCTTTATTGCATATTTTTGAAAAATATTACTATAATTAATTAACCAATAGTTGATTAGTATCATGGGACGTCATTTTAGAAAAAAAGCTAGACATGCAGGATTGCCAACCAAGTTTTAAATAGGGTGATTTTTATCATACATGAAAGTATAAAAATAAAATAACTTTATACATTTCCGTTTTGTTACTTCTGCTAAACTGAAGATGACTGTCTTCTGGGATGTTGCGCCGTGTTGTTTGGTAGAAGTTTTCTGATGTTTCAGAGGTCATTGCTGCCTTCATCAGAGTGATGAGACGTCGGTAAACTTCTACCAGATTATACGACGCAACAACTCAGAAGACAGCTTCAGACTCACCGCCGTGAAAACTTCAAACCCTACATACTACTGAACTGTCGCACATTACTTGAGAATAATACTGATTTAAAAACACGATGTGTGCTGCAAATTTTCTTTTTCATTGATATATTCATTTCATTATGGACTTTAGTTTCTGCATAAAATATTTTTCAATTAACATGTTTTCTCAAAATGTATATACTATTCAGTGCAACTTTAAGGGCACAGACTGTATTACGGATTCATTCATTTACCTATTAGGGTTGACAAAGATCCGTGATCGTCTTTAGTCAAGGACCCCAACATATGTAACACTCACGAAAAAACTGGCGACTGCGCCAATAATTACTTACACGCATGAAAAAATATAACCCACCAAATAGTTGTTGCGATTTCACAGACAATCTTGTATACTGAGGAAAATTCATGTTGTTGACCTTGTATTATATGGTTGTTGAAGTGAACCCCTACGTACCTACTTACACCGAAGAAATAATTTTTGGCGAGGAAAGTTCGTGTACCGTTGATAAATTCGAAGGTCGTGCATACAGATAATACCAACATTGCAAGCAAAAATTATGATGTGAAAATGTTTAAAAGAATGTAACTTTGGTCGCTTAAGAGTGAAGACAGAATAGTTATTTATTTTATTTCCTTTTCGTGCTAGTAACCGAAATCGTTTTATTAGTTCTAAGTAATGAATATATTACGAGTAGGTAGATCTTAAGTTGCGTATTGCTTTTTAGTACCGATTCTGAGGTTATGTTATGCGCCCATTTTCGCAACTGTAATTTCCGGTAGAAAAGTAATGTTGATTCTGATTTTGGTATTTCTTTGCAGGACGTTTCAAAATTGGTTTGTAAAACCGATCGCCGAGCTCTTGCAAGTTTATTAAAATATGCAGAAACTGGACTAAAACCTCAGTATGTTTGTAAAGGACATATGTCTTTGGCCAGTCAAACTGATCAGGTAGGAAAATCGAAATCCTCTACGTCTTACTAAACATGGTAACGATACAGTGATCAGTATATTCTAATTTGTTTCCACCAGTTTAGTAGTTTTGGTTTTGTAATTTCTAAAGGATGGCTATTACATTTCATGTTCATACTGGTTACAAAGACAGTTTCATAGTTCTCCTCTCTTCTGGCATGTAGTATTGCGAAATATGTCACCACAGATTCCTCTGCTTTCACACACACATTCCTTTACATTTACTGAAACATCCCATGCTCCATCACTGCATAACCTATATAATGGGTTACAGTTTATAATGGGTTACAGTTTTCTGACATTCTGTATCTGTTCTATTGGGACTGATTTAAAATTGGCCAAGGGAAGTAACATTAAGTATTTTGGAATTCCATACAATTGGATCATTCTTTCAGACATTTTCATGTCAATCTCAGATTCTAATAAAATTCTGCAAGCAAGAACTAACTGTATAACATTTCTGTGTTTAAAACATTTTCTTCAACAAAAAGTTACTGAAAGAATTTTGTTACCAAGCTGTCTTGTACTCTTCTATGTACTAGTATATTCATTCTAGGGATTAATTCCTTTTTTATTCTGACATTATTCTACAATACTGTTAAATAAATTTTGTCAATCCTGTGTTATAAGGTTTCTGTTTCTATTATTAGAACTTTTAAACACATAGTAAAAAGTCATGTAATGCATGTAATGCAATGATGATATAAGAATACCTGAAAATGTATATAATATTATTTCATCTTTTCTTTCAGAATGAGGATCTAGACAAATTGTATCGAATGGTGGAAGTGGAGGTTAGAGGAAATGATCCTGCTGTACTAAAGAGTTATTCTTGGTTTACAACAACAGCTGCAATGGAATTGGGGATCACAGTAGGAGAATGGTAGTTGTGCATATTGTCATTGTTCTTACCCATCAAGAAATGGTGACCATTATTTTCACAACAATTATCCCATTTTAAGACAAAATGTTTTTATATATGTCTTGTTTTGTTTGTTAGAAGTGCTTTAACTGTGCAGGTTGTACAGATCTGATTGGAAAGTAGACTATGATTTAGAATGATGAATTGCAGATCTGAAATGATAGAATCATGGCTTGTTTTAAGATACTGTCCTAATACCTACTGGGAGAGATTGAGGAAAACCACAAGAGTCTCTGGATAATCAATCTCCAGACTGAGCTTTGAAGCAGGACTTCCTGAATACAGAACAAAACTCCTAATCACTACATGTTTGATATTTACCACATTTCAAAATTACTCGACACAAACATACAATGATTATGATACACCTGTCACAGAGTGATGGATCATGGACAAACCACTTTGAAAGGTCCTTTAAACTGTAGCCAGGATATACTTTCTGGTCTTACTGGATTGAAGACTTGAAGTGATGGAGGGAGTATTGCTTTGTGTGCATAAATATCTGTTTACTCACCCATGTGTTAACAGAAAAATATGTCCTAGGTTTGTACCCCTTTTTAAATTCATTTATGCCTCTATACAGCCCTCTGATGTTTTTATTTTTGATGTTAGTTTCCAACTCCCTATATGATCTTCAAGATACTTCTTCTCATTCCTTAAAGTTCTGCTAGTTTCATGTCTTACACTGACATACCTTTCTGTATTTATTTGAGTGTGAATGGTTAGCAACTTTATCCTTGTAGATTTACCCCCAGTACTTATTGGATAGGAGGCTGGATGGATCCTAGAACCATTCAGGGTTAGGTGGCACAGAATATTTAAACAGACACTCCTGAAAATGTATTGCTCATTGTTTGTATAGTATAGTATAGTATAAATACAGTTTTTGGCTCAGATTTAAGTTGAATTCTGAATATGAAACTTCATCAGAATATTTTAATGGAGGATAAAAGGACTGTTGAGTGTCATGAAACTAATATTAGTAGTTATATTTGTTTTTATGAGTGTCAGCTTAAACCCTCAATGTTATGTTCCAGCTGGACACCTCGTAAAGCAAATCATGAGCGCCTCACACTGCTCAAGTCTGTTCATATCTACAAGAAGCACCGGGTACAGTATGAAATACGTACATACTTTCGCTTCATGCAGTTTCTGCGCCTGACTGGCTCAACAGCCAACACCTTCCTTGAATATATCCAGCGCAACCTGCCAGAAGGTGTTGCTATGAAGGTGACAAAAGTTGAGATAACTGCCATTCCATCACACATTAAAACCCATAGTGAACCTCAACAATTAGAATTGCCAGCAACTGTGGAAGAAAGAAACCTGTGAAATGAACACAAAAGAAACAAATGGTTTCAGAATGTAATGAAATTATTATGCTTGTTAATTTATAAAAACTGTATAATAAATATGTTTTGAGTTTCTTTTGATTTCTCTCTTTCCATTCTATAGTGAGAAGACTTCTGAGTATTGTAAATGTTTTAATATTAGTCTGGACCAGTATTTAAGCCTTGATATTTGATGATACATTTAAAGCATAATACAGTGCTTGAGTTTTGAAATGTTTATTAATTAAAATCTAACATTTTTCTGTTATTAAAAACTATGCAAACAAAAAATAGAAAAGGTGTGTTCTGTTAAATACTAAGTAGGATGATGGAGACAGCAAGGACCTCTGAAAAGTTGGCCTCCAAAACCACAGTAAAAACCAAACCTCAAGCCCAAACCACACTCACACACATGAAAGAATCAATATTTATGCCTCAAGTAATCAGCAGGGTCCACTGGCCATCGACTTCACCACACAATCTTCCAAACAGATCCTGATCAGACAGTAATACAGGAAAATCAACATGAATAAAGTTCCAAGTAGATACGAGGCTCGTCCACAAAGTAAGTTTCCCTGGGGCCGTTTACAGAAACAAAACACAATTTCATGGAAATATTTATTGCAACAGATACAGCAAGTGTCCAGCTATTTTTCAACATATTCGCCACCAGAATTGAGACATTTGTCATACCGTGGGACCAACTTTTGAATACCTGTGTCGTAGAAGTCTGCCGCCTGGGATTGGAACCACTGTGTGACAACCATCTCCGCCTCTCTGTCATTCTCAAAACGCTGACGCTGACCGGACAGGAATTTCTTGAGGTGTAGGAAAAGATGGAAATCACTGGGAGCGAGGTCCGGGCTGTAGGGTGAATGATTAAACACCTCCCAGCTGAACTCCTGCAGGAGACTTGCTGTCCGTCGAGCCGTGTGCGGCCTAGCGTTATCACTGACCGCACTTCACAGTCGGCGGGAGCTGGAATAAGAACCTCCATCTTCAACAGCTGCAACGATGCTACTGTGAGAACGTGGGAAGTGCCGTTAGTGCATGCGCCTGCTACGTCATTGCTCTATCACGTACGCACAGTCGCTTCGCGCAATATAAGGTTTGCTAGCTGTGGGACGAGTGGGAAACTTACTTTGTGGACGCGCCTCATATTTTAACTCCCTAAAACAGGTGTTGGCACACCTGTGGATAGGCATAAGGAAGGAAAGCCACTCCATCCTTCAGAAGTCCATGCTATAATGAATTAGGGACATTTACAGTTCCTATTTGAGGATTTCTTATTACAGTCAGGGGTTTACAGCCAGCAACTGTGCCACAAACTGTTGCATAAGGGAATATTAAGGAAGAAACAAAACCCACTTACCCACAGTCCTGTAGTAAGCTTATATTTAACAACCCATTGAGAAATGTTAAGATCAGAAACAAAAGTTATACATTCTTTTAATTTGCTTTCTGTTCTTTACACATTATACACAACATACACAGACTTAACACAATTGTGACACCAGAATTCCATATACGGTGGCAAAATGTGAAATTTATAAGCTGCTACTGCTGACCATTTGTACAGGATTAGCCAGCATTGCCACCTTGAGCTGAAGCCCTGAATACAACACTTAAACTTTCTTGATCACAAGCTGGGGTTTTGATATGGCACATAAATGTTTTCAGATTTTCTGTATGAAATTTGTGTCTTCAATTCTACTTCAGAATATGCCATTAAAAAAAAAAAAGAATCAGGAGGGACTGTAAGTGAAAGGGACTCATCACATTATGATATGTACTGATGATGTTATTTTATTGAGTGGAAACATAAATAGCCTACCACAGAGAACAAGACTAGAAATGTGTACAATTTAGAGTATATCACATCATGGGCATTGATCTCTATGCTAATAAGAAAGCTGGTCTATAAATAAACACAAAACAACTGTACATGTTATGTCACAAGAATGCAGGGCAAAATCATAATATAAAGACAAATTGTAGGTAATAAATTCTCAAAGAGTGTGGCAAAACAAATATTTTGGAATAACAGTAACAAATGAAAATTACACTTATGATGAAATTAAAATCATATCAAATTTGATAAATGCTTTCAATTATTAACTTCTGAATCCTCTTGTCTTCCAATCTCTCATCTTTAAGCATAAAATTTGTCATTTTATATGGGTATTAACCTTAGCTTCTCACCCTAAGAGAACAAACTGGGTATGTTTGAGAATAGGTACTTATAAGAGTATTTTGACCCAAGAGAGATGAAGTAACAGGAAACTGGTGAAAAATTAATGATGCTGTGCTTCAAAATAATTTGTACTCTTCAAAAAATATTAGGGTGATGAAATCAAGGCAGATGAAATGGGCTGGGCATGTAGCATAGATGGAGAGATGAAATTCATCCTTAAAATATGGTCTGATCCATTTGTATTGGCTAATTTGTAAATTGTGATGGGCCACATGTGGCCTGCAGGCTACAAGTTGCAAACCCTGCTATACTTCACACTGGACACTCAATATGTGTCTACGTGAATATCATCTAGATCAGCGTTTCTCAACCTATGGTACGCGAGCCAATGCTGAGTAGTACGCGAACTAAGTAAGAAAATCAAAAGATAATATTAACATAAATAAGTTTTCCCTGAACGCATTTGGTTCGTGGTACATTTAATGTGTTAAATTAGAATTAATGGTACACTAAGGATAAAGGGTGAGAACCCCTGATCTAAATCATTTTGCAACCTAGAAGCAACACCCATAATTCTAAATCATGAATATTAACACCAGTGTCTCCCAAGAGTGTGTCATACTTCTCAGTTGCAAGTGTGGTTCAACCTGGGATATTGTGATAACAAAAATCTGAATATCTCTAATGTACAGAATATTCTGCAGAGTGAAAGAAGTCTGGAAATTGTCTCATCTCTTCAGTTTCTAGAATCATGAATTTAGGAAGATGAATTGTTTGATAATTGGCCACCATCAAACAATACAGTGAAACCTCGATGCATCGTTTTCGGCGGGGGTGGGAAATAAAAACGATGAATGCGGGAAAACGATAGATGCGGGAAAGCATTAAAAATTTAAAAAAAAACAATGTTTCTCTTTCAAAGTTACTTCTTTTTACCAAAAAAAGTCTTTAATGGACAACTGGTTTGTTGAAACTTTACGTTTTAGACCAAACAGAGCACTTTCCACGTTCACTAATATTAAGCGCATAAAAGAACGACTTCACTTTCGCCAATGCAGCGAGTGCTTCGGCAAAACTCGGCAAAGCTTCGGGCTCGCATTCGTCGTCTTCCTCTTTCTCACCGCTCCAACCCCCTTTGCGGACAATAACAGGAAGAATGGAAATACTATTACTGCGGAACTCAACGAAACGTAGCTGTAGAAGACCCTGAACCGCTGGAAACGAGATGAACCAGAAGAATGAAAAGTGCCGCCAGCCTTTCCTTTGTACTTGTAATAAAAGCATTTGTGAAGAAATTCACACTGCACATGCCATCTGGCATCGCTGGAACGAAATATGAGTGCACCCTAATTAAAATCGTAAAATTTCTGACAATGCGCGCCGCCATTCTCTCCAACTATCACCCCTGCACCGCTGACCATCATTCCAAAAGAATGTGCTGGTTGGGCGACATAACAGGTTACCGCTACTGTGTATTCCAAAAACATTATGCGTCTTTCGGTATCAATTTATCTCTAAACCCAGCATTTTAAATTCTCAGAAACGATCATTGCGGGAAAATTGTGGGCCAGGACTAAGATTTTTGAACGATCGATGCGATAAAACGATAGTTCGAGGAACGATAGAAGCGGGAAAATGTAACATTATTTTATATGGGATGTATTCGGGACCGAACAAAACGGACGATGCATCCGGGAAAACGATAGTTCCGGGAACGATGGATAGAGGTTTCACTGTAGTTGGATGTACACAAGACATCATACACACACAAGTATCAAGTTTAAGTGTAAGGCCTCTGCCTCAGTCATCCTGAATACATTACTTCCATTTGGCTATATATGTACAGACAGGGAAAAGTCAGGAAATTAAGAAACTGCAGTGTGAAAAGGTTTTGATTAAAGTAAAGTAAAGCAAAACTATAATTACAATGTGCCAAAATATCAGTTTCTTAAGAAGTTATAATTTCCACTGAAGTAACTTCCATGTTCAAGATAGCTCCACAAAAAAATTAAGACAGTTACTAACATATGTTGTGTCAGCAAGCTATACCCAAGGATTCTAGAATAAAGATTGGCACTTCATGAAGGAGTGTCCTTAATATCCTTCAGGTAAAACACTCTAGTATGAAGCATGTGCTCTGGGTACAGTTTCAACCTATGTGACAAATATTTTGCACTTGAAATGAATATACAAATAGCAGTTGTGTTTTCATGAATTCTAAGAACTTATTTGTTAAATAAACACCAATACTCTGGTATTGTTCAGAAGTATGTTCAATAAATAGGAACTTGCTGGGCTATAACTGTTAAAAAGTACAGTGCTGGAGTTCAAATTTAGTCTCATCATGAAAACAGGTTTTTCTTTATTACAATATTTCTTTCATAAACATTATTATAACTTGCTACTTACAGACACTAGATACTACACAGAGTAGAACTGTGTGGCAGCAGAAGACTGAAGTTCAATCTGTCCCATCTTGAACTGTAGACGCTGCAGCCAGCGAAGAAGCACTGGATTACTTGCAGTTTGGTGCTGATTGTCAGGAGGTATTGGGGGAGGTGTGCTTGGGGGGAAGTTTCGACAAGCCTGGAGCCTCACCTGCAGGTGCCCTGGAAGCTGCATGCAGTTTTTGTACCATTTAGTTAAAACACTTTGTAAATATTAAGTAACGTAGACCACATGTGATTACAGACGTAATAAAATCTGGGAGAGCTCCATTATTAGGTAACCTTTACATGAACATTAGCATAGAAGGTATATCCATTTACTAGTTTTCAGTCACTGAACAAGTAATTAATTTCTCTTCATACAGTTTACTGGAAGAATATATGGCATATATGAAATGTCCCACAGAGCGAAGTAGAATCATGAGACTTGAGGTTCTAACAGCAGTGAAAATCATGCTGGTCTTTGGGCTGTGATGCTGTGTGGGTAGGAGAGTGCAAACAATCTGGAGGAACATAATGCCTCTACTTTCTGCTCCAAAAATCTGGAACCACCTACAAGACCACATGGTGTCACAATATCTTGTCAAATATCATATACTCATACATATCATGCACATGACCTAACAGGTTGTATTAGTGATGTCATATAGTCCATTAAAAGGAGCATTCCATACCTGTACATGGTATGAGAACAATACAGGAGTCCACACAGGCAGCAGCTTACTGAGGACTGATGAGTTACATTCCAACATTGCTTCCAATAGGCTCAAGAAATGAAGGTTCACCATCTCAGCCAACTGAAAGGATGTGACATTCTCATTACCTAAAATTCAGATGAATGTACCCACAACATGAAGTATAATACCTCACTTTTGGCATATCTCTAGAAGAATTTCAGGGCTATCTTAGAAGTTTTGGGACACATAAAGTTCCCACTTGAGTTTACTGTCTTGTACAATTCCTCACTTTATTGTTATCCATCATGCAAGAGTTAAGGGCATAGGGTTGGAGTTGGGGAAAATAGACAACACAAATGAGACTTTAAGATCAGCAACAATACCAAAATCATAAGGTGGAAGAAGAAATGAAGATCAAAGGGAAGAGCTATACATATAGCATAAAGTGCATGATAAAATAACAACAAACAGATTACATTTAGAAACCCACATAATGTAGTAAACAAAGTTTCCTACACAAATTTCTAACCATACACTAGAAGGAAGCACAGGATGTCCTAAAGAATATTCACAAAATAATAATGAACTGCAATGGGAACTCTACGCAATCCATGAAGATGACAATTATCATTACAATATGTGGAGAGTATTTCCAGCTAAAATCTGATAAAACCGTGAATATAATGAATTAACATAAAACTTTAAGAGTACACTTCCAGTATAACACAGACCATACTGTCATTAGTGTGATCCAGAGAGTTTGTTAATAATTTCAGGATGTGACAGCTATTTCTCCTGAAGTTGCTTATTACTCCCCCCCCCCCCCAACAAAGAGAAAAAAGCAGAAGAAGAAGCTTGCAACATATGTTTATCTACTTAAATTTAAATTGAAAAAACTTTTTGAGCCATTAAACATATAATGAAATACTTTTAGCCATTAATTTTGACTGCCAAGTCAACACAGCATAATAAGTACTTTTCACTTTGTTATGAAGAATGCTTAAATGAATGACAAACTGGCTTCAAAATTTTGAAAGCTATATTTTGGTACCAGACTGCTATTTCAGTCTAGGTCACCTGTCACTTCCCAGCTCCTGGCAGAAACTGCATAACTCACTGCCAAGCACTGCAAGATTATCCTGATATGACTTTGCTCCATAAAACAATAAAATCAACTTTTTACTGAAAATGATGTTCCTGTAACAGTTTATCAGTGAACATGCTGTATTTATCTCCTTTTACAGCAAAGTTCAGACTGTAGGTATAAAATATACTCACCACTTTAGAGTGAGAAACAAGTTGCAGAATACTAGGTGTCACTTTACCCCAGAAGTCAATGAGAATACTCATTGTGGTTGAGTGAGCTTCACTGCTTGGTAAGTTGCTTGATGCACCCTGCTCCAAGTATACTGTCCACAGCTAGAAGCATATACACACACATATACAATCAATTTACCTTTATCATATAGATATGGGGAATTTAAATCCCCATATTTCAATGACTGCTGCTGGACTTTAACTATGTGTTTAACAGTTTAGCAATATGCTAGAATGAAGCGTGGCTAGCTGGACTGTCCGTAAGGTGCGACACATGGCTGATAAATGTTAATTACATGGTAAAATGCCAAAAATATGCAGGGCTTGAAATAATACTATATGTATTACTTGTATCTGATAGCCTATTAAAAATGTAATTCATGCATAAATTAATACAATAGAATGAATCTTAACATCAAAATACAAATGTCAAAATGGTAACTATTAGCTCCTCTAGTCAAATTCCTTGGAGATACGTACAATGTAATTAATAAAATGTGGTGGATATATTAGAAAAGTAAAGCACAGTTACACACTGTAGAGTCTGTGTGAGTAGAGAATTTACTCATCCTTGAAGTCATTGTCTCTTGCTAAATGCTGTCTTACAAATATCATCCCCTCTTAATATGTTTCAAATCTGTACAATATTCAATCATGCCAGTGACCCAGTTGCCATGTTTTAAAATGTTCTCCTTCCAAATCAACACAGATAATTCTATATATTTTGCTTCTCTGTCATAACAAACCACTACACTGCAAATAATTTATTTTTCTTTGCTGTGAATTACTTGTCCTTTTTGACAAACAAGTTTGCCTGAGCTACTGCTGCCCATTATTCCATGTCAGATGGCATTAAGAATGAACATAATACTCCTAATATAAAAACTAGCATAGAACTAAAAGTCTGTCAAAGTTTCTCAATCAAATATTATAATGCCTCTATACATGAATGCTAGACACTCAGCTTCCAGGTGAGTCAAATCTTTACTCAGACAATACTGACAGAAACATTTAAAACCTTTATACTTTTGGACAGTAAAATCTGGGTAACCCAATGATTTTGGGATAATGTACTTGCACTTCTGTACCAGACATGTTATGTTTAAGATCAGCTTCATCCAGTGTAGTTTTTTGAAAGCTTCACTCACTTCTGACAAACGTTAAATATTGTCAGGCTCCCACCATGGTTCAGAGGAAAGTTGGTTCTATTCTTCTAGTAATAATCCTATCATGAGGATAACACAATTCACTAAATACATACATCCACTTCAAAAATGGACACCTTCATCATGATGAAGATATACAGAGGTTAGGAAGGTCAAATAAATGCATTAGCACAACAAATTCACTTCCAGCTTAAGAATTCCATGTCCATTTTTGCATTAAATTTTATGATTGCTACAGTAAGTTTGACAGAGGATTCCTTTCGATAATCATTTACTTGAATATAAGTAACATCACCACACTGAATTCATTATCCTTTTTTGCTGAATGTAAGACTAAGCCTGACAGAGGAACTGAAAGGTTTAGCTTTTTTCAGTGATAATATAGATATAACCTTACCTGACAGAGGATAAATGCATGAAACAGAGAGGACATGTGGAGCACAGAAGCCTTGGATAGTTCAGCAAAGCCAACCATGATAACCTGGATGTGATCTGCAATGTGACAAGATGCCTCTTGGGGGACTGGCTGACAATGACAATGTGAGGTAGAGTGTGTAGCATGACTTGCACCTCCATGCAAGGCAGTGTGTGTCAGTGAGCCTAGAAGCAGCCATGACAGAAGACGGATATGGCCCACACAGTCTATGAATTCACGAGGTCTGCAATGGAATTAATGTAATTTTTTGTAGTGAGAAATATCACATAAATTTGAAATTATAAGTTACAAATGTAGAATAAACACATACCAGGTGACACTTGATGTGGCATGTCTTGAACATTTTTACATCATTACATCACACTATCCTCGGTTAACTTATACTGACTGTATCTTCACTGTGCATTCCAACACAGTACCACAGTATGTTGATAACTTACCCTTGCTGAAGCACTGAAGGAGCATTGTAAAGCCATGGAAGGTAACGAGCCACAGAACGATTATCTCGACTATTCCCTCGTGTTATCTCAAGAGCCAGATATTGGGCAATACCACTCTTTAATACTCCACCCAATGTGTCTTCATTCAGCCCAACAGTCATTCCTTTGCTATAGCTCTGCAAATGAACAATGGTTTGTAAGCCAACTGAAACAAGTCTAAACATTCACACTTTTTGTAGTCACTGACAAATAATCCTAGTAACCAATGCAGATTTTAATTTATTTTTCTACCCACATTTTTATTAAACAAGGTACAAAATAATTAACAGAGGCATTAGGAAGTACAGTAGATATGTTGCTGTGATTAGATTTTTTTAAAAACACGAACAGGTTTGAGTCTAGGAGCTTCTGAAGTTAGATTTCATGGTTATTTAAGTGTTTTGCAGAAAGAACTTTTCTATTAAAAATTCATGTGGCTATGAACACTGTATCAAAACATACATGACTCAAACTAAATGGTGTAGAAATGAATAAGTTCATCAATCTCCTTGCAAGTTACATCCAAGAATATGGAAAAATGTGAAAACATCAGTATTCTATGACAGGAAGATAGAATCTGCTTAATAAAGAGAATAAATGTAATAAGGCAAAGGAAAAAAATGTTATTAAGTTTCAAGAATATTTGAAGATTCAACTTCCACTTCAAGATTTTAAATTGTTTGTTTATTCATATTAAAACAAAGAAACACTGTCTCATTATGGATTGAAACACATATTATTGAAGCTGTGATATTATTAAAGTTCTATGTAATAGCTTAGTATGATCCATTTCTCAGCTGGATTCCCAGAAATTATGTCTACAATTTATTTTGTCCAGTCAAGTGTTTGTTCAATCTGTTTTAGGCCCATTTATCTTACATCCAAATGTTTTTGTCCACAGTTTGTCTAACCAATGACTTGTCAGCAGTATTTTCATTCAATGCATTTTACATCTGCTGAGTCCCCCAGTTGCAATAGAACTGAACACTCTCCCCCAACAAGACTGTAGCAATCTAACCAGTGAGTTACAGTTTGCACAAATGTTACGTTATATCCTATAACTTAAACACAACCAATAACTGATAATTACTCCCTTGTTAATTCTACAACAATCTTTTACTGAAACTTGCTACATCCTCCAATTATTCTTAAAAACTGAACTATCTTTAGTTCAAGACCAGCCAGTCCTGTGTAACAAATTAAGCCCCTCACCAAGGATATGATAATGTGCCACTTGGTCAGATCTCACACTAACTTACGTGAATCCAGTCTTTGTAGTTCCAGGGGTTCAGATCTTATTATCACATACCTTGAGTTTGCTGAGTGTATGGAAATCAGCCAGGAATTCTAAAGTGTCAGCCAGATGTTGGCGCATGCATTCTGAAGCACTGGTATTAAACAGTGGACCAATATCAGGGAACAATGGTGGGGAGTCTTCCATCATCACATTCAAGGCTAGTGAACCTCCAGCATCCTGCATAAATATAAACCACAGGTAGTGTGAATTGTGTTTCAGTAGAATTAAGTAGTATCAATTTTGGTTGCAATATTAACAGCTTGTAATTCATTGCTTAATCATCTACCACCACATATAATTTCTACCTCTTAATTCTTGAATTACAAAGAGATGATGAAATATGGCACAATGAACAATAATGTTGAAGATTTCTGTCCTCCGGGTTGTTGTGCCGTGTAGTCTGGTCAATGCTAACCAACGTTTCAGAGGTCATACTGCCTCCGTCATCAGGGTGATGAATATCGCCCTGGTGACGGAGGCAGTATGACCTCTGAAACGTTGGTTAGCATCAACCAGACTACACGGCGCAACAACCCAGAAGACAGAAATCTTCATACTCACCGCTGTGAAAACCTCAAATCTTACAACAATAATGTTATAAATAATAATTAATAAACTCTTATTCTACCAATGAACTCTAAAATTTGTTCATGATAATTGTTTTAAATCTATTAATTACCTGAAGAACAAAATTTATAAGCATCAAAAAATTAGAATCTGGAATTGATGTTTTGAATTTAAGTGCTTGGACCAATTCATAGACCACCATTCTAGTCAGAACCAACTTTTCACGTTCCTGAAAACAAACACAAAAAATGTAATTAATCTCTACCATTGAATGTAAAAGGACAAATCTTCAGACAATCAGTACAGTTTACTGACAGTACTCAAGAAAATACAGTAATAATTCCTGACAGGAACCACATACATGTAGCACTATGAACAGATCATTATAAAATAAAACCAAGACAGACATACACACACACAATTTTTTTTACAAAATTATGGAAACCCAATAACATACTGATGTGAAAAATTGACTTTAAAAAGAGCTGATGAAAGAAAGACTGAAACAACAAAAATGAAACTTTTAAGAACTGTTTCTGGTCATAGCCTTTGTGATCATGTACATAAGAATATAATATGCAGTGAACTCAACATTTTTAACCTGAAAGAAAGATTTCAAGAATAAGAGAGTAAACAGTATACACATCTCATACAAATGTACTCATATTTAAGGATTAAAATAATTTGAACATACAAACAGAGAAGTCACAAAGATGTAGTACACAGTAAAATAAGATGGAAGGTTTCTTTTAGAGCAGAAAGAAGCAGGGTCTACCTCACACTTCATGATGATGATCACTGACATGTGCTTGATGTAACCAAATTACATCTCCCTCTCCCTTTGACACGTTAACATGATAAACAACTGAAATATATGAACGTCATATTTGTATTCAGTACCCCATTTAAATTTACGTTTGTACTTTAGCCTTTTACAGCTGTATGAACAAATTATTTATATTTTTTAGATAGTGGTCTTCCAGACTGTTACACTGTGTATTCATTTCACTGTATACCGACATTTCAGAGGAACATACTGCCTCCAACTTCATGGCTGAAATCCTACATTTCCATGTTCACATAGAACATCCAGAGTTTTCTTAATTTTTGAAGGTATAAAAGAGTAGTAATCAAGGAAGTGACACTTGCTACTTACCCTTGTGAATCCTCTGCTGCAGAGATAACAGAGGTCAACAAGGTAGTGGTACTTCATCACAAAATTCTCAATGCTGAAGCCTAACACTTTGGAGAAAGGATCAAGTATAGCCTGTGCAAAAGGAGAAAGATAAACTTTGTCATTAAGATTTGTTATTGCTTATTACATATGTACATATAAGGATGGATAATGAGTAATGATTCAGATATTTGATTCCCATTAGTATTTCAGTCGATTAGGATATATGATACAGGTCAAGAATTTCAGACCTTTAATACCAATAAAAAACTCAAAAAACCTTTTACTATTCAGTCATTAATAGGTACAAAACGTCTTTTCTGCATGATTTAAATAGAAAAATTCTTTTAAACAGTAATATTCTTCATCTTACATGTCTGAATAGTCTTATGTCATAAATATATAAACTTATCTCAGTAATGCAACTCACATACTACCTGTCCTCAATGCCCATTATAAATTACAATGTACCAGTACCTTACAAGCAGATATGCCAGGAACCTTGAGGACAGAAACCATAATGCGGAGAAGTGGCTCAATGTCATCAAGTGTTGACAGTAGAAGTACAAGACGTCGGAACAAGATTTCCAGCTGAGTAAGGAGGGCACTCCACGTGGTGGAGCCTGGACCCAGTCCTGCCTCCAGAGGAAGACAGTCTAAGTAGCACGCCATGTTGGGCAGCACCACTGACAGCATTTCTCCTGGCAGTGACTTCTTCGAATTGAGGCCCTCTAGCAACAATTGCAGTGGTGCTATTGGATTTAACTCATTGAAATCTGACAGTGCTTGAGCCACACTTCGAAAAAACTGCATACGAGTAGAGTCTAAAACACAAATACAAATAGGTACTACTGCTGTTAAAATTGTTAGACTAATGAACTGGATTCACACAGTGGAACATCAAATTTTTTAAATGTGTTGTTGTTGTTGTTGTTGTTGTAGTAGTAGTAGAAGTAATAAACAGTATCAATAAACATCATGAAAATAAAAACTAACACTACAATCCAAAAAATAGACTGATGTCATACATAATAAAATTAAATATTTCATGGGAATAATAATGTTAACAGAACAAATAATGAAGAAATTTCTGAAGGAAATATCACTAGTTCACAGATCCACTGATAGAGATAGTTCCTTTTCTGTGTAATTCCTAATCCCCATCTTGTTCTTGGTTTTTCATGCAGCAATATTTCCCCACTCCAAAATGTCTTAGATGCATATATCCCACAATATATATACACCAGAATTATTGCCAACATAATTAACATATAGTTATGGTGCCTATTACCACAGTAATTTATAAGTGCTGCATGTGTAGTGTAATGTTTTCTGTGGTGGAAATGTAAAGATACCTTTCTATTAGCACCAGTGGCCAATGATCCCAGCACCATATCATTCTATTTTCAGTTTTACTTTTGATAGCTGGTGGAATGTACAAACTTCCTCACCAGAAAGCTGTCAATGTCAGTCTTACCATCAGCATGAGTCTGGAACATCTGCACAAAGATACCATTGGGTGCAAGTTGATGAAGCACACAGCGAAGGAACTGATGAGCAACACTAGTAGCCCCACCTGGTAGATATATATTGGTCTCATTCTGCCATGGATAGCTTGCATTTAGTGCCACACTGCAACAGCATAACAATTTTACCTAATGTATAAATACTTAAAGTTAAACTAGCATTACAATTTTGGAAGATAAATTAATTGATCATAATCTTAATTTTATATTCAGTTATGATTATAATTCACATGGTTTAATTTTATTAAGCCATTGGATCTGTGTTTTCTTTTCTACACTTGAATTAGTTAAACTCAGTACTTTTGGCACAAAGGTCCAAAGCCTCACATTTAGACTACCAGGGTCTTGATGGTTCTGAAGATGTAAACTGAAATGAACTGGCTCAGGAAAGGCAATGGAGATGAACCTGCAAGGTCCATTATCAATATCAAATTTCTTTAACAGCTAAGTAGCCAGTAACCATTCAAGCAAGACTTTGTAACATGCATACATACACAGACAGAGTAAGGGGAAGCAAAAAACTAAAGGTAAACTTTGTTTTGAAAATGATGGTGGATAGACACAACACGAACCTTCCCTCAAAAGTATCTACTCGATATTCATTGCATTCTGAGAGGTGATAATATTGTAACATATTTACCATGGCTGCTCTACCATTAAAAAAAATCTATTATTTGATTTTCATGGCCAGAGGGTGTAAAAACTAGTACATTTTAAGAAAGAATAATAATTCAGCATGGTTATAACTATATATGTAAGAAGAAAATTTTGGTTGCAAAGCTATTCAAAGGCTGGTGGACAACTGTTGATGGTCTGTGTTTTGGGTAGCCACTGACCAACATTCACTGTTGTTAACGAGCTGACTGAGAGTCATATCTTGGATAAGTATAAAAGAGCACTGTAAAACTGCATATGAAGTAAGCTTGATGAAATAAAACAAGCAGTTAAAAAATGACGTAAAGGCCAACTGAAAATATTTTACTCTGATGGAATAAAAAAAGGTTCTGGACTGTTGGAACAAATACATGAAAAACAAAGCGATTTATCCAATTACTATTCCATATTTATCAAAACTGATAGAAAAGTCTTTAATCTTATAATTATCTTCAAATATATCAGGACACACACACACATTAAAATTTATCTTACATGGCCACAACACTGAGTATTTCAGGCAAAAGAGGGGCTGCCAGCGCTGGTTCACGATGGATGAAAGTCCCAAGGATAATGATGCACAAGCCTAACTCTTCATCACTGTACTCCTCCTTTACTGTTCCACACTCTGAACATCTGTAACACAATTAAACCAGTTAGCTATCCTAATTAGATTTACAGAGGCTTTTGTCAGTCTGCTCTGGTAAAGACTAATGTAACACCATGTAACAGCTGCCTTCTCCTTGCTCCCTCAAAGTATACAAATATAACCTGCCATACTTGTAAAGACTTAATGAAACATATCTGGTGAGATTTAGGGTCAAAAATGAAGATCCATTTCTTTACCTTTCATACACACATTCATCACCAATTCTAAAAGAGCTCTGTCTCAAGTCAAATTCTGCATGACAAGCTTGTTGTGTCTCAGGATCCAACAATGTCCTAGGTCCACACCTGTAAAACACACAACACTACAAGAAAATAAGAACACATTTTAAAGAAGTACAAAAAATGTAATTCAAACATAGAAAACAACTTTGTACATTTTAAGTCAAAAGAAAGAAGTAGCTACAGCAAAACATTTGTGCAATTTTGTCAAAATGACAGGATCCTTCTCAATAACAACAATAACAATATTATCATTAACTTAAATGAAAAGACATAAAGTTTCACAGATATTGTGAACAATGTATATGATAAAATGGCAAAGTACTCACCATGATCCAGGGCGGTGTGGATAATCTGCAAGTGACTGTGGTGCTGTTGGAAATAAACCAATTTTCCTTGATTGATGTCTCTGAGTGTGAGCATGATCTTCTGTCTTTCCTGAAAATAATACATATGAACTGCTGATACACTCTGCAGTCCAGTCATCACCTCTTCTTTGTTCCTAAAATGTTTCCATGTCAGTCATCCAACAAACCAAGCCTGTCCTAGCAACAAAATTATCCATTCCTTGCAAGGTTATATTTCTTCCCTTTAAAAGATCACTACCATTAGTGATGGCTAATAGCCTTGTTTCCATACTGAATTACAGTAACAGCCACATTCTACATAAAAATCCAGAGCTGTTATGAGATTTCATTACCACACAGGTAACTTGTGTACCTGGAGCAGGTTTCCTGTCATAGTGCACAGCCCTACAGAACCTTGTATGAGGCTCCTCAGTGTCACCTTGCAGATGTGGGGGAGAGGAGTCAAGAGCTACTTGCTTGATGAGTCTCCTTGGGCTGACCCCACGCTGTGGGGTGGAAGATGTAGGCTGTTGGAACAAACATAATATCAATGTTATACTCCTACATGTCCACCAAATCCATTATTTCACATAACAGCAATACTTTTTATGTATGTAGTGCAGCTACTTCTAAATAAGAGGTCAATGGAGGAAAAAGGAAGTATTAATAATAACAAAAACTCAGAAAATTATGTAAACTGATGCATATTCTTGGGAATTTTCCTTCATCTATTAGCTTAAAAACACACAAAGTTCCAGAACCTGGATCTGCCTCTGTCATCTGGTGCAGCTACACAACCTAATCAGTTGGATCCATTGGATGAAGCTAATCTAAACTGTTTGGTTTGGGATTGGCTTTATCCATTGGATCAATATTAGAAACCGGTAACTGTTAAAACAAATTTTCTGTTGTGGTGTACCTACCTGAACATCTGGCTTTTCAAAGCCATCCTGTTTCATTAATGACAAGTGGGAACGGGGATTGAGATGAGTGGGACGCTGATGTTCAGCTGCTGTAAAAAAATATTAATTACATTTTTAATCTTTCCTTACCTGTACCAAATACATATTTACAAATAATTCTGAGTATCGTTCCATAAATGTCTTAAAACAAAACACATAAGTTACACAATGATTATAATAAGGATAGATAAAAATCAAACACAGACAGTCAAGATGGAATCTCTTAGATTTGTTGCTAAAAGAGAAGTGAAGATATACGAGAATAAATGGAGAAAAACAAGCTGAGCCTAAATGCTTCTGACAATAGTATGTTATCAAAAACATGATTATTATTTTGGACATTGTCCATCATCTCTGGTTTTCTTCAGACATATTTTTGAAACTGGATGATCTAGTCAGGTGATGGGGGGAGGAAAGTTTCTACTCTATTGGACCCCTTAGAATGAGCAGCAACTGAGACCAGCTTGGGCTGAGGAGTCCAGTGCAACAGGAACCTTTCCCAGTGATCATGAAAACAGATCCAATTTTCAAAATGTGTTTGAAACAAACTATGATGATGGGCAGTGTCCAAAATAAAAATCATGGAGACATACAACTTAAATGACAAGATTCAGCAACTTACAAATGAATTATCATATACAAGAAATGGATCAATGGGAATACCATCCTAAAGGAAGGAAGGAACTGTTACACCATGATTGAAACAAAGTTTGGAGCCAAAACAGGTTTAGACCTAATCCTTTAATGTTGTTGTTGATGAGGATGAAATAGGTAAGTTGTATCAATGCAAGATATAGTTTTCTTTGCACATGATCCAGCTCATGGACTTAAGATCATAAAACCATTCTACCATTACTGTATGACTATGATGCTAGCTGGCACACAACAGGCATACACATATAGTTTACAAATGTTCATTCTGTTTCTTTCTGCATTGTTACATCCCAAAATATCTACAAGGTTTATAATAATATGGTATTACAAAGAGAGTGAATAGGAAATCAGCTAGGATTTGGTATAAGTTGCCAATATTCTTAACTGAAAGCATTATACCTCCAGCAGAATTGGCAAATCATTTCTGAGGTTAATTAACAAAAGGGAGATGAAACAAAATCACAGACAGGAACATGAAAACACAATTTTATATTTTATGAGGTTTTCAATGTCATTACTCAATTTCACATACTTATAATTATGGTCAAAATTCCTCCAAGACCCAGATCTAGTCAATTAACTATTTGTTGACTAAAGCGAAGTCCTTCATGTTGAATACATCTTACAAACAAACATAAGTGGCCTATGGAAGTGGAATAAATTGTAGAGTAAATGTGAGTGAACAACAAAAAACCTAATAATTTTAAATTTAGGCCTGTATATCTTTTAAATACTGGCTCAGAAAACAGTATGGGTTCTAACATGGCATGAATTCCGAAGAAATTTCCTGAGAATAGTTGGAGTAGGTTGGGTTACATGTAGAACTATTCAACATTCAGTGTGTTGTTACTATTTTTATTACCTTGTCCAGCTGTGCACTCTGCTCCTGTAGGCATACCTAATGCCTGTCTCACTTTTTCCACAAGGCATGGTATGCTCTCTTTTGAGAGTCGTCCAATGGGCAGCAAGCGTTCAGGCATTGGCAGCTCTAGCTGTGTCATGCTACATGTGGATGTCACTTCTGAGGATACATTATTCTCACTGTCCAGCTCAACAGGTGATCCTAACAAGGAAACACGTTCACTCAACTTGAAGCACGAATGCTATTCCTGACACAAATGACAGACACTACCTTCAATAACACTCTCCACAGAATTTTCAGTTTTCACTATATTTATTCAACAAAACTTTGTTATAACTAGCAACTAATGGGGGCAAATTTTATATCCAGAATATTTACATGTTTACTGAATGCAGTCAACTCCTGATTATTTGGGTGTAAGTAATCTTAAACGCAGGTCAACCAAGATATCATGAAACATGCAGGTTGGTACAGTGATAATACATTTGGCATTCATTCAGGAAGTAGCTCGTTTAGATCCTGGCAGAGGACCAGCTATCATAACAGAGATTTTTAGAGTTTCTCTCATCTCAGTCCCATATGCATCCAGTAAAACATTATTCTAACTAATAGCTTAATGAGGCAACATTTAAAAAAAAATCTTTAAAGAACACAGTCAACTCCTTAATATTTGGGCATAGGTAATTTTGATTGCATGTCATCCATGATTAAAAGACATATGCAGGTTGACAGTGATAATGTGTTTGGGTTTGGTTTGCATTCAGGGGGTATCTGGTTTAATTCTTTGAAACTGAATCTCACATAAATAATGTTTAAACATTCAGCCCCTCCCACAAAGAACACAACACCCCTCCAAGGATCAATACGTTCAGGGAAGTAATTGCAGTTTATTCTGAATTATCATATGAAACTCAATATACACTCCGCAAGCAAAATGCACATATAGTTGACTGTTTAAAGCAGGTGGTACATATCATTCTCACTGGGTTTTAAAGGCTTAAATCCTGGTCAAGAACAGACCATCATAACAGAAGACCTTCACAGTTTCCCCCAGTCTCTCCAGGTAAATGCCTGAATAGTACCTTTAAGTAGGCCGTGATCAATTTTTATCCTTTATTGTAAACTTTCCTTTCATAATCATCCTGCCATATTTCAGTTGATGCTATATAACCTCCGCATTTACTAGTGTCATAAAAAACCAAACAAGCAAACAAAACATAAACAACCATTGCATATCCTTGTGAAACAGTCTACATGACAAAACAAAAAATTTGGTATACTATTTTTTCATACACTTCAGTTGACACTAAGTATTTGTATACGTTGTACTTAGGTATAAGTCACAAGTTTGTTTTATCAATGCCACCATAACAGCCAATACAAAGTGCAGTCACAATGCATGTTCAAGGTAAAATGAAAATACTGGGCAGTGAGACAACAGGAAATTGAATCCAAGCACATTTCCATACCAAACATAACTCAGAACAGTTCTCAAATATGAGGGTAATGCAAAAACAAATCATTTTTCTATAAAATGCCTACTTTTTTCCCAAATAAAGTGACTATTTATTTTTCAACACTGTCACCTTAATTCTCAATACATGTCCTCCAATGTCACGGTGCCATCACACAACAGTTTTTTGGTTGGTCAAGCAAATTTTGCACTGCATATTGCAGTTTCCTTTGAGTATAAAAGTGGATCAACTGAAGGTCCAAAGATATGACAATAACTATGTGTGCGGTCTGGTGAGTAAGATAGATGAGGGAGAAGCACTATGAACAGTTCTTTGCTTCAACAGATCAGATTTAAGGTTCTCCCAGTGATGAAGAAGTCAATGTTGGTCTTCTGGGATGAAAATCCATGTGCACTTGTAGAACTGAAGATGCAGGCAGTATGATTCTCCAAATTGTTGATACTTGCCTACAAGTCCACGTGGCATTATAACCCAGAAGACGAACACTGCCTTGTTGTGAACAGATGCCTCTGGAGAGCAATCCACATTGTTTTCACCAAATGGCTAACTTCAGACTCTTCTTCAGAAACTTTGAATTATGTTTGTCATTAATATATACCCCATTTGTAAAAAATCTATCACTGTTCATATCCCAGGAAACAGTTAACTTGAACTTTCCAGCTGGAGGTGGTACTAAAAACTTTTTTATTTTGGCAATGAAGGATGACACCACATTCTACTAGATCCTTTCGTTTCTGGATGAAAGAGATACACCCTTAACTGATCATTTGTCCATGAAAATCATTGTCTCCTGCTTCACAGTGGGCCAGTAAGACCTTGAATGTGTCTATACACATCTGGTTCTTTTGATATGTCAATTGATGTGACACCCAATGATCATATTATGCCAAATCTGAGGTCTTTACTGGCTCAATTACGGTCTGAACCAACATTTATTTTCAATGTAATACTGGGTTTTCCAAAGCTGCTTGGTGATTTCACCTAATCAAGCATTCTGCTTCCTCACAACTGTTACAAGTGACGATTTTGTGTGCTTGGTCTGGCTATTGGACATCTTCAAACTTCTGTATGCTGGCTTTCAGCTTCTGAACCTATTTATGGATGACTTTCACGCTTTGATAAAAGTTCTCTGGTTTTGGCACCTTTAGCTACCACATATTGAATAACACCACACCTCTCAGATTTAGTATGTGATTCAGCACAAACTGCCACCTTGGAAGTGTACCATCATGTGAATATGTGTTCACTTATAATTGTGCCAGTCATAGCAAATTCATACAGGTTTCAGATTGTTGTTGTTGTTGGGGGGGGGGGGGGGGGTGATGTGAAAGTGTTACAGTAAAACAACTGTCTCCATTTGAATTACCCTCAGAGTTGGAAAAACGAGATGGTATTTAATAGCAGATGAACAGCTAGAACATTACTCAATGTGTCTGAAAGTATTAGTCAAGACTCATGGATAAGTGGCAGGCTTCATTCAAGTCATGTATAAACTGTGTGTATTTCTATGGATAACCTCACACCATTATTACCCTTGACTGTACCCAGTGTCCTGCATCAGCTATCTGAATGTCAACCTAGACTATGTACACATGGATAACAATGATAACTGGTAAGCAAACATTTACCAAACTGTACTCATTTTACACATTCCAGTATTTATAGAAGTTTTGTTAGTGGAATACAATGACTTAAACTGGAAGAAAATATAACCCCAATTATGGAATAACTTGTTGCATCTGAGAAAACCAGCACTGTGTTTCTAAGAGGAAGATTCTGAAGACAGTTAAGAATTTTAAATGAAACTGAAATTTGTATGCAACATCTTATGACTTTTATTTAAAATTTAATTCCACTGAACTCATAAAACACATTAATTACAATCTAAACTGACCAGTTTTCAGAATATCACTATATACTCAAAATTCTTCACAATAAAATTTTTCCATTGGTTGTCCTTTGGTGGAATGGGGATCAAATAAGTGCATAACATTTCATTGATATTTATACAAAACATTAGTGCAGGTTATTACATTTCTTGGTAAAAGATGGCATTCAATGCAAGCTAAAAGTGTCACATGGTGCAAGGTGGGTAATGTTCATATATTATAAACTTGCACAGGACAAACATAACATCACACTAATGAAAACAGTCAACACTGCACTGGTGCATTGCATGACATCATGTTGTCACAGTCCATCATCACACTCAGTGCTATTCAGTGGAAAATGTCCTAAGCCAATCCAATTCAGCTATATGGTTATTGTAAACCTTGTGTGCCCTATTAGAATAAAATGTATTCTCTGAAGTAAATTATTTTATAGCTAATACACATTCAGTTTATATGCAGATCCATGTTCCTTCCCATTATCAGGTGAAAAAAATGATGCAGGAATCCAAGCAAAGGGAACCTGTTCTACAGGACACAATCACAGGGGACTGGGAGACGAAACACAGAGACATGGCCAAGCAACAAGCTTCTGACAGAGTGCTTACCAACTGTCATGATATCCATCTTGGACAGTGGAGACTCAGGAGAGCCATACGTGTCTTCAGGTTTCACATTCCTTGGCACTACAACCGCAAGAAATATACACCTCTATTCTATTGGCTAACTTATAAAGTGAACAGTACAGCAGCCACAAAAGTTTAGCTGATGTTACAAAATAAAGAATATTCCCACAAGTGCAGCAGTGCAGTTTGGAAGAAGATTCTTTACTTTGCTGCATTAGCTTAGTTCAAGTTATGCACTGTACAAAATCCTCTTGTCTTGACTTAAACAAGAGTCATAACATAAATTATTTCATATAAGTGTAACTAATTCAATATCTGCAGTTTTATACACAAGTTTTAACATCAGATGTCTCAGTAAAACACTGATATGACACAACTGAAGAAAAGGGTGATTCATTACTTAAGGTTTAATAGATTTATGATATGACTAAGACTTCAATTTAAAAGAGCTTCACACTGCTTACCAACATTCTCAGAATTCATTACTGTACAAGAATTAATTTAAATAAAAATTTGTAGGCAAAATAACTGCACATCAACTTTACATTAAACAAGTATGTAATAACAATAGAATTTTGAAGGAGGTTGTTGCCTGGAGTTCCAATGAAAGAAGACCTATAATTAAGTTTTTCATAAAAAGGACATAAAAGTTCTTACTATTGCAAGTCTATATAACTTTTAATAAAAATGACACACTGACAAAAATAAAACTGCTGAAATGGGTCATGCCTTTTCATTTGCCCTGATCACAATCAAATGAGATCAGAAGTTATGGCTGCATAATATGCCTAGTAAATGACAATTAGTGTTTGATACGTTACTTATTTTACCTAAACACTTGGAATATGTTTACAACATATTCATTAAAATACACAAGCATGATAATAATGTATCCCTTTTAAATTACTGACTTTAATTCAGTAACAATTTTTTTTCTATGAAAGAAATTCACATTTTTACCTGATGATGGCCAGTACTTGCATCAAAACATTTTTAATTAATAAATTTACTCTAAATCATGCCTATCACTTTATTTATAAATGTGACAATATATCACAGAACAACAATGGCATAATATTTATAATTACTTCCTTCCTTTTAAAATTAAACTGGATCATTTTAAGAATATTTTCATAATAAATATTTAACATAAATCTGAAGAACATCTGCATCAGTATGTTAATTCGTTGTTTCACGATCACAGCATCTCCTTTTTCTTTAATACTCACTCATCTCAATATCCAAATTACTTTTCTGGTCACTGACAATAATCACTTTACTTTGTATCAAAAACTGTCATACATACATTCACCAATGTGATGCTTGGTAACTGAAGATCTGCTACTAAAATTCAAAATCTATTATACCATGCGTCTAAACCAGCCCATGCCATCTCCCAACCTCTACGCCCTCCAGGAAGAGGTAAATGGCTGACACCAAAGTTCAAGAGTTTTGAAAGTTGCCCTAAAGTCCAAAACAAGTGTTGTCACTGTGCAGATATTTTGTAGCAAATTTCTATCACTCAACAAACTTCCACAACAGTACATACGGGTAACCCTCGATTTGCGCTGATTCAGAATAACACCAATTTTGAAACCAGCAAGTCAAAAAGTGAAAAAAATATATTTTACTATTATTTATAACGTTTTACAATGTTTCTCGTACTGATTCTTATACTAAATTGTAAGTCTTACAACGCTGATTTTGAATAAAAATTATAAAAACAGTCACCTCTGCAATTACGTATCTTTCGTTAATGCAAATTTGCTCCAATGGCATTGATGAATCGGTAAAAGCTGTTTGTGAAATGCAAACTTTTGCATATGCGAGTTTGGTCTTATGCAGTTTCATTCCTGGCACTTTAAACTTTCAAAGGGCTAATTTAATCTCTGCGGAGGTACCGGGGTTATTTTTACTAAGTGATTTTCTATAGGTCAGCGTCTTACATGAATGCAACTATCGCATAACAGTAGAGATGACTGTACACATCAATCACATAAAAGAATCGCAGTCAATCGCGGGGACCAACGAATTGCAGATTGTAAGTGTATAAATTATATTTTTTAAATATCCTTTATTTTATTTACGTTATTTCAGACCTTTAAATGTAATGTCATTATATTACTCGTCAATGTCCGGGTGCCAGGAACGCATGTCATTGACTTCCCATTGATTTACATTATAAAAAGAGTTTCATTTTATGCTGATTCCGATTACGCCGGTTCGTCCAGGAACGCATCCCCGGCGTAAATCGAAGGTTACCTGTACTGAGAAACTAACATGTCTGTAAAACATGTGATATACTGAAATAGTGCAGCCAACTAGTGTTGTGGGCACAAAACTGTACTTCGAACTGTTTTACCATCTACATTATGCTTTCATGCACAAAACTAGGCCAATTATGTCTACAGTAAGTTAAGGAACATACCAAGTCGAGTGGTTCCAATCGGTAACAGACGTTCAACTGAAGGAGTGGCTAGCTGAGGAATGAGTGGTTGTTTTTGAAGGACCTTGGGATGAAGATCAAGTTGCCAGGGCAGATGTTGTGCAGGGGCATGAGATCCAGGATAGAATGCTGTTGTGGATACTGAGGTTAAAGCTGACTCCATACGTTTCTGTCTTCCCAGGGGACGTGGCACAGGGGAGCCATGATGAGGATTTTCAGGCCACATCTCTAGTGGCCTGTCATGTTCAGGTGTTGACTGTGCTATGCTACAAACAATAAATTATAGCATTAAAGAAAGAAAGCAAAATAAAAGAATTCAAGACTGCAGAGAATTTTTGTCTATGCTATATTTTGATGCTGATATGGGTGATTCCTAGCTTCAATGCAGTGTACAAGAGTTCATAGTGTAAGACTGAAACAGATGAGGCTGCATTATAATAAATTTCTGACAGAATCACGCCAGTAGATGTCTTGCTCCTATTTCTACATTTATGGGAGGTCTCAATGCTTTCACTTGCCAACCATTTAATTACATATGCGACACTATCCATTCATAAAAGACTCCCTATGAAATTCCTTGTGACAATTAATTAGAAAGGAACATATTTTGAATTTTTCTCCACGTAGTATCTTTATTTTTAAGCCTGAAGACCTGTATGTAGATGATAGGATAACTTAAAAATATGTATTAAGGAAATAGGATGGTATGGTATAGACTGGATTAATCAGTCTAAGAACCAAAAGGGGCAATGGACTTACCTACAAGACTGTGCTGAAAGGAAAGGCTGATAGATATGACAAATTCAAATGGTCACTAAGACTTCATTCACCTTGTGGAAATATAAAGACTATGACACAAAATATACTAACTGAGAATCTTTCCCCATAGTTCTTGCTACAGCAACAGCTGCAATGCTGCTAGCCACTGCACTGGCACTAATCCTGGATGTGGAACTACTGGTGCTGGTAGGACTTCCAGTGTCTGTGCTATTTTGTGTCACAGTCAGGGCTCTCTGCACATGCGGCTGGCTAACTGACAGCAAGGATGAAGTCGCCATCATCTTCACTCCTTCTTTTACTCCCCACTTCTCACTTGAGCTTTCTGTTGTCTGTAAAATAATTTACCTTAAATTGGCAGATGTTCAAGGTAAAATTTTAAATTGTTAGCACATTATTTACAATTTCACTCTCTTCACAGACTGATCATCATTCTATTAACTTTCATCAACTGTTCATCACAGTTTACCAACAGTCCAGCTGTGTCACACTAGCATACAGCTAAACCACAAACCACAATCTCCTATTCCTGCATGATAAAGATTAAATGTAAATTATTATATGTATGTTTGGAGGTTTAAAACTGTTACAGAAGGCTGGAATTTTGGTAGTTGGATGTACTTTGGGATTAAAAATGCATACAAAACTGTGATCAGAACATCTCAAAAGGATGGAGAATTAAATCATGTCCATAAGGTTCCTAACAACTTACAGCACCATATGAGAGATAATGGTTTAAAATACACAAGAGCACAATAACAATTATACATTTAATCAGATTGTCAAATAGCAGAAATATATGGGGCATTGAAATATGTAGATTGCAGCTAAAGCCAATGCATAATTAAAGTCTTTCTATTATGTGAAATGGATTTACCTGCCTCAGGACAGTGTCCTGTGGCAAACTTTTGTAAGCAGTAATGAACCTTTGAGTTCCTTATAGAACTTTCTGATTAGCTGAGTGATCTTATCTGAAGAAAGACTCTGTTCTATGGAATTAGTTATAAATATAAATGTCACAAAACAAGATTCTTCAAAACCACAAGAAAGCACCTATGTACAGACAGCATGCAAATCAGGCATTGCTACTTTGGACTAATACAGACATTTACCTGTAAAGTTTCTTCTTCACTTCCAAGGAACCAAACAGGACGACAGTGTGTGGATAGGGGTTCTGGCCCACTTCCTCCAGTCTTTACCTGCTGTAATGCATGAGCCCCAACAGCATGTGGACGGTTTTCCACTACTACCCTTTGTGGCGGCTCATGTGTCACCATATTTGCAGTCTCAGAATTCACTGTCACTGGATGAACATGAGTAGCTAGGTGCTCGTCTGTTGTTAACAGGCTGCAAGCTTCATTCATGTCTACCAGTTCTTCAAATGATCCCTAACATAATCAATGTCAGCTATTAATCTAAGAGTGAGATGACATATACTGCAGCAGAATGTACATATGCCAGGAGTTAAAACTGATTTACATTCTGTTGAGTATACTTTAAACTTTATAAGTGATCAACTGTTGTAACAAAAAGTCAATAAGGGGTAAAATATATGGTGCTCACAAAGGTGAGTACAAAGATAGCAGTCTTAGTGCCTTGAAGTCTCTTCAGGACAATCTCATTGCCCTGATGATGGAGGCAGGAAGGACCTCTGAAACAATGGTAAACTTCTTCCAGACTACCATGATACCAAAACCCAGACGACAGCCATCTTTGAATTAGGGGTGACTGCACAGTATGACTCCACCCTCTGGTCATATAGAAACACCAATATGGATGAGTCATCAATAGGACAGACTGGTGTGTGTCAGCAATGTTCAGTCATCTTTTACATTGAGCCTGATGATGGAGACAGAGCCACTCCCAGAAATATTGGTTTATAACTCAGCATTGACACACCTGACTGCCCATGAATATTTTATAGCATATTTATGAATTTCTTAGCTATATTATAGCATAATTCTATAATACTTACTGTGCTTCTTTCTTCCTTTACATTTTCTCTTACTGTGTGTCTGCATTTCAAGCCCTATGTTACTATTATATTTCTGCCATATGAAACAAAATAAACTATATGCAATCTGTTATGAAAGTATAAGAACAATCTTACCAAAAGGCAAAACTTGCAGTTACACTTACATGAGTGGTGCCATGGAGTGTACTATCTGACTTTGGGCTTTCAGGAATGGCAGCAAGTTCTGACTCTGTTTCATCAGCTTCAAGAGAATAGCTAAAACATAAAACAAATTTAGTATTTATATTTCAATAAAAATTCCTAAACTAAGTAGGTTGGTTTTCCAATAATGCCTTAGATTTTTATTTGAGGAGAAACAGTTCAAATTTCAGATGGAGCATTAACTACACTCATAAAAGTTTTATGATGTTTTTCTTGTGATAAAATAACTCGAGAGTAGTACCTTCCTTTCAAATTGATATCTACTCACTCATGATCATCTCATCGTATTCACTTATCACTTGACACTACATGACATTTGCAGTTAAAAGAGTTCAATAAATGTTCCAAATGTGAACTGATATGAGCAGTTAAAGTATAAGTCCACTCAAAACCTAAAAATGTGAGAAGATTACTAAATCTGTCAGGACTGATTATGCTGCATGGTGCAACTTAACAAATTAAATCCTGTAATATTTATAACTTTGACAAATTTTACCTTCCCTCTTTCTACACAGTCAAGTAAAATATTAAGCTAACAAATAAATCAAGATTTTAAGCATATATGAATTACTTAACCATTCTCTGCAGCAAAAAATTGCAGAGAGTCATATCAGGTGACTACAATGACGAATGAAAAAATATCAAAGTATTTTTTAAAATTTCATATTAAATATCCACTTATATTTCATAAAGTGTCTCAATTTATTTTAAGTCCTGTACAAAATCACAAACTCACTTTAATATACTCAGAAATTGGTAACTATTTATCTGTAAAAAAGTACTGTAATAATAAATAATATGTTCACCAGTGAATGTTATGAAGTCATTACTTCAGCTTCAAAAGTTGCATGACTTTCTGCATATTATGGAAACACAGACCAATTCAAATAGACTTCATTATTAATTAGACTTTACTGCTACTACTATATAAATATAATGGTACAAGTACCTTCATGAAGCCCAATAAAAAAGACAAAATCTGAGAAGTTAATATGGAAGTCAGTAGAAAGTTCAATATTAAACTTGAATACCTTGACTCGGGCATCTTGCGGTCAAGATGAGGCTTGGCTTTTGTTTCTGGTTGGGCAGTTTCTTCCCAGTGTATCTCCATACCACTTCCCGAAGAAGACTTTTGGTAATATGTGGCCTGAACCTTGCCTGCTTTGGTGCTTACTAAGACATGAGAACCTCCATCACCACTGTACAGTGGTGTTAATGGTGGTGTCTCAAACCTATCTGATGCTCCCACCCCTCCAGTACTATGCTCTGCATCTCCACCCAAGGATGGCTGGCTGACATCTACATGGAACACACAACACAGCCAAATCAAGTACTAGACCCAAGACATAAGTAAAATAAGACAGTAAGGAAGAGCGAATATTTAATTAGCAGAGCACGGTCACTAACAAACATAAATATAATATAAATATAACATAATATCACATATCAATAAAATAAAATATTCAGATCAGGAAACTCAAACATTTGGACTTAATGAAGATCTTTATCTACATAATAAACCTCAGTGTTACTAAACTTCATCCAAATCACTTACTATAAAAAATTAAAAAAGTTTAAGAAATTGTGTAATAAATTAGTCCATTTATGAATTTTTACATATTAATCCATATTAAAAGATAGTGAGTTCATAGTACCAGATATATTATTCAGTTTTCAAAAAATTTACCTTTTACTATCATACATTTCTGTCATGTGCTACTTATATTAGACATGCCACTGCTTCGTCTTTAATCCACACTGCTACAACTCAAGATCAAGAATTTCTTTTGTTATGGGAAAATGTTTCTCATATACAGATAACAATGAAAAATTCTGAGATATGAGCAATTTTTGGTAACATGAAGCACAAACTGAACTTCATGTAAATGCACACTACAATATGCAGAATGTCCATATCACCATAAATAATAACATGAAAACTTAGTCCCTGGAGTTTTGCTCTCTAGAAGTTTAACTATACTCGGTCTTCTTCCAGCTTATCAGCACATAAATATATTTGGTGCTCAGTAAGAAGGGCTTAAGTCAAACATAATTTGTAGTGACAAAAGTCTTTTCATCAGGCACCAAAGAGATATGTGCAAGATTCAAAATATGAAAGCAACTTTAACTTACACCAAAAATTATTTTGGCAGGAATAAAAGAGATGGATGCATATAATACCATGAACTTTCTCCATCATTTGTACCCAGTGTATATACACAGGCAATGTTCAAGGTATCCAGTCACATCAGAACCCTGATGATGGGGACAGAGTTGGTTCCCGAAACGTTGGTTTACCACGGTAACCAGTTGACGTGGCTGATTGCCCAAGAAGATTTTATTAAACTGTCTTTAATTTTTAACTTTCCCTTGTGTACTTGTTGGCACCATAGTACTGTAAATCTACTTCTCCCAAGTCTGCTGGAATAACGTACCTCTGGAACGACTGGGAGGGGCTCCCATCACTAGCGTGGCAGGGATGCGACGGCACTGGTGATATTGTGCATCTAGTGTGTTGAGAACAATCTTCACCAGTGACTGCATATTTGATGAGTGAGGCTGTTGGCTGTATTGGTACTGTGAATGTAATTTGTAGTTGTAAACTATGCACATCAATTTTTGTAACTAGTAACTTGGCATGCCTCTCAAAATTATGAAGCAAACAAAATTCACATTCTGGCACTTTGATACATATTTTATATATCCTCCTGATTGTGTTTTTGGATATTTTGTTCAAAAACACTTACCAACTTATCTCTCATGAGTGGTAATTATTCTGCCACCCAATACGCTAGAAATAGATAATACAGGAAAACTGTTTTTAATGACTTCTGTAACCTTGGTTAACAGTAGAAACCAGAAAATATATCAGGTATGAATGGTTTGATACTTGTGTCATAAAATACACTATTACTGTTCATTTAAATTAGATCACACTAACATTTATTATCCCAATAACCTAATTAAAACTGAAATTACTTTTCACTGCAGTAGATTACTCATTTATTTAGAATGTTAAACCCTTTGAAGCCAAAGCTCATCTAAATAATATTTAAAAACTCAGTCTGTACAAGGAAAACAGAAAACTTCATCATGACAAAGATCAAGCGGTTAACGCTGTTTTGAGGAAATAATCCCTGCATACACTGATAATCATGTGAAACACATAAATATAAAATGCAGAGTTACTGATTGTGTAATCAGGTGGTACACATAGTTACCACTCAGCCTTAAAAGACAAACTAAATACATCTGTAAGCATGTCAGTATGCTCTTCCATTATGTTGTGGTGTTAATACTATGCATATAAAATTTTACTTCTCTCATTCACAAGCTCCAATGTATTTTTCTGCTTCACAGTACTGACCTTGCACATTATGTAATGTATTTCCTACTACACATACAAAGTTTCACTTTTCCTTTCAACTGCTTAATGTGTGTTTCAGTTTCCTAGTACTGACCTTATACAGTAAGACCAGGAGGGACATGAGCCAGCACCGTCTTGAGTGTGGTTCCAGGTACCACAAGCTATAGGTTGGAGTCTGATACTCAGCAGATGGACTATGATGTGGACAGGGACAATACTGCAACAGGATGGCACATGTAGGCAGCATCACCCAGCCCATCAAATGGTTTTGGTCCAGCAGTTGAGGCAGATTTGCAAGAAACACGTTAAACACAGGAGATGATCTGGAGAATGAAAGAAAGAAAGAAGAAAAAAAAACTGTAATATAATTATTTAATGACAAATTGATAAGAAAAACACAGCTATCCTTTGCCAACCACAGATTTTAAGTACGCACTGTTTTTAATTTGTGTGCACATTGGAAACATTTTTGGAAGAAAAAAATTATGATTGCCAGGATTTTGCAATAATGAAAGGTTTCTGATTCAACTAAAGTTCCATATTTGATAGATTTTACTATATTATAAAGTGTCACGCAATCAAACCTGAGCCGCTGTGGAGGAACATGGAAGCCTCTCTCATTCTGGTTGTATCCAAGGAGTAGGTACAGGTGACGTAGCACTATAGTCTGGGTCTTTGCCATTGACTTCTCATCACTTGGATATGCCTGGTACAGAATATGTAAAACAAATATGTAAATTACAGTACCCAGACTTGATGATACATGAAAAGTAGCCAGAACACATACCACAAACAGAGAAATAAACATTCAACTTCAAATTGATCTATCTGTTCTTGCACAACAGGTTGTAAACTAATTAAACACTCAATACTGTCAGCTCCATCATTTATGCTGAAGTGTTAACATAAATTTAAGAGATGACATTAAGATGCACTACTAGTATGTGGTAGCATAAAAAGCTTCTGAACAGGGGCCATATTTCAAATATATTGCATCAAGAAGACTTTCAGACACAAGAGCCTTCAAAATTTAGTCCTTTAGGAGCTACAGACTTCTACCAATGTTCATACAGTTAAAAAATGGCTGTCTTCTTCATATTCACCAGCATCAGAACCTGAAATCTCAATTATATTTTTCTTTGCAATATTCTGTACTGTCTGACAATGATCAGAGCACACAACCCCCCATGCCTTCCTTAGAGTCTTTGGCCATTGTGAGGGTCACCTTTCAATGATTCATAACCATCCTTGAACCTGAGATGATATTCATCAATTTTCCTGATCATTGGTGCTCTGCTCTGGGACCTATCAAGCATGCTAATCTAAAACCAACTGAATAATTGTGTCATGTGTAGATATTGGGACATAAATGTGCAGGACCCAACTTGTTACAGTATTCCTTTACTCACTTCTGACCTGTTTTGAAGTTTTCATATATCAAGCCAACATGAAATTCAACATATACAATTACGAAATACAAGTCCACAAAATATTTAATAGCCTCCGCAGAATAGAATATTTCTCTAACAAGAGGAGAGAGGATTACTTCCTGTCCGAGTAACCATGCAAACATAACACGTATGTATGTATCTACAGTTACCTGGTCTGATCTAGAGAGAAACTGCATGAGAAGGAACACCAGCAGATGCATTGTCTCTCTGTCAGCTTCCTCCAAGTCAATGATGTGATGTATGAAACCAACCAAGTTTCCATCATCACCAGTACTACCAGCATTCAATGACTGAATATGTCCATCTGCAGGTAAATCAACCATTAGGCCCCAATTAAACTGCTGTCAATGTTAAAAGAATGTGACCGTTATGTCCATCATTCTGTAATACCCAGCTGATGATACTCAACAAAAGAATGTTATTTGTTTCTTCTGTTTACAATTTCATTCTTTTAAAAGTGCAGTCTATGAATTTCGTAAAGTGGAAAAGAAATCTTTGTGGCGTATTTACTATCAATTACAAGTCTAACATGAGGGAAACAGTAAAAATTCTGAAACAGGATAAGCAGTCTTATTATTATGAATAAGGTTAAATTTATCAGCAAATGACAAAGCATCCCTCTTTCTTCCTGAATACAACTTGTATGACCAATAACATATCATAGTTCTCTAAATACTTAACTGGATCTAACAGAATGATAACACATGGCAGTATGATATAAAATTAATCTTGTGCTCAGATAGCACAGATGAATAATAAAGTTAATGTAACATAATGTGCACTAGCTTCAGACTACTACAATCACACTGTAAACATACTTTAGGTATGTACATGCTATTGATGTGTGCCAGTATCTAAAAGAGTAGAAGAAGAATCAAGCAGAAGAATTAAAAAAAACACTTTAGTTCAAGATGCTTCTATATAAATGCTAGAAATTCACTTCAGTATTGCAATTATTGATTATCTCCAACCTTTACAGTGCTCGTTTTTCTTTAACAAGGTTCAACATCCTACCTTTATGCTTATCACAGTGAACCTTACTGTAAAATGAAGCAGAATACTACATTTCTAGCTTAAGTATAAACAACAGATAACACATGCATAAAAAGTTTAAACCTAATATAAGTTATTCATACTCTGAATAACATTCAGCTCAAAAGGCAATGCTCATAAGCAAATATGTGAATACTCAAACTCAGTGAAACCTGCCAGAAACAAAAAACAGCAAACCTCTGTAAACCCTTGTTGCTCATATCACAAACTGTTTAGTATCCTTGATATATTTTAAACTATTTGATGTTGTTTTGTACTGCTTTGTAATAAGGACAAGTAGGACAAATAATTGAAAGTAAGATGATAAATAGAAGACAGCTATCTTGCTAGATGAAGTAAGTAATGTTACAGGTCAGTGAGTAAACAGTATAATCATTATTACCCAAGCTGCAAGGAAAATGCACAGAATCAGGTTTAGGTCCTTAATGATTTATAACTAACTCAACCACAAACATAAAACTAATTATACATGATTTAAGGTTTTCTCAGTGGTGAAAATTGAGATTGTAGCCTTCTGGGTTATGACACTGCAATCTTGTATGAGGACATCAATGTTTCAAAGGAACCTATCACTTCCATTTTCAGCACTTTTATTTCAGTTTCAACACAATGCTGTGAAAGCAATCACAGTGCTGAAAGCCCAAGTAAACTGTCTGCTATAAAGATTTATAGTTTGAAGCTATATACTTCAACAAATATTGTCTGCATAAAGTTAAGTTGCTATGAACTACATCATGCAACAATCATAGCACAAATACAAAGAGATAGGACGGACAACACCGCAAACATTACCGTATTACAGCACGGTTGACGCCAAGTCACGCTTGTTCACTACATCTACCAACTACACACTACCTGGCACACTGTTATTAGGAGGGATTGAGCCTAGGAACTGACCAAGTCCAAACCGGGAACTTTTCCTCTTGAGGATTGGTGCAGAATACTGACGATTGTACACTTTCTCCTTTTCTGCAAATTAATCAGTCACACAAACAACATACATACAGAGTGGTCTGGGAGTGCTCTTCTATACCAAATTAGGGTTAACTACAGATCTTAAAAGCCACATAATAATCCACATTATACATCTGAAAGCAGACTCTCAGATCCTAATATATTAAGAAATATTATTTATTACTGTCAAAATAAATAAAACATAATTATATATTTAACCAAAGAAATACAATGAAACCATGATATATGTTACCACTTTTAACATTTATCTGCATACAGTGATCATGTTTTATTATCACAATCACATATAAATACAAATTATTCTCTGATATAGAGTGTTTAATTGCAACTTTTATTAACACCCACACTATCAAAATCATTATATTCTATTCCTTTTGATGTAAAAATCCACAGGAAATGTTAACAATAATACAAGTGGTTAGAGAACTCACCACTTAATATTATGTCAATAATTCAGTATGCATGTAGCTTTTAAGGCTAATATTGGGAACATATTTTGTTACTATTCTGTGAATATATTTACCATAAGGTATAAGGTATGCAACAGAACAGGTTGGTGCTCAGTGACACTTCAGTACATCTAAAATTAGCTGAGGTTAAAGATAAATATAGATATTTAACCCTTTGCTCTGCAAATTTTTCTTGTGTAGCTTATGTCACATTGCTACACTAAATGTTAAAATTCCAATTTCAATCTGAAATTAGCAGATAACCTTGTTGAAAATGATAAACGATTACAAGATGATATGTCTGATGCCCGCAGCTGTAGTCCAGTTCATTCAACTTTGCTGGCCAATGCCAACCTCAGCAAGGATGAATAAATCCTTTTTTGAGGTGGGTGGTAGCCACAGCAGACTCTACCGCCTCTGATTACAGGAAGGGTGGCTGACAGCAACGGCATGCAGCTTAATGTGGGTTCCAAATATGACCCAAGTCTGGCATTCCTTACATTCTCAAAGTATTACCTTGGCCACAAATGAGGGAAGAAAAGACTTGTGGAAAATCTATAATAAATCTGAGCAGCCTCAAATATGAGACATTTACCACAGAAATCATGCATCTGTATCATCAGATCCACAGGAATTCAAATAATAATCTGAATAAGTATATCAAATATGCACAGTATGTATTCTTCAAAGTAGTCCTGTTGTATTATTACTACTAAAAACTCACCATACAGTTACCTCTAACTTTAAGTATGGAATAAAAGATTTTTACTATATTTCATTAAATGAAGTATATTATATGAATGAAAAACAATTCATAGCACTTCTAAACTGAATTATAAACATTAAGAACTCTCCACTTAATAAAAAAATTAGTTACAATTTCAAATTAAAGTTATAAAATTAGAATGTAAACACACATTCTAACAAATTCCTGTTGATACAGAGAATGTATCACAGAACACATGAAACAATGACAGCATAAGATTACAATAGTTTTAATTAACAACAGCAAGACTTCGCTCTTTTTTTAACACAGACTGTTATAGCTTTACCTACAGGCAGATGCATATTCACACAATACATTTTCTCTCAAATTGTTCTAAAACCACTGCCTTAAATTATTCAGTGTAGTATAACACTGATATTAATACTTGAACAAATTTTAATTCTACTACATTATGTACAGCAAAGGGTTAAGAAAGTGAAGGATATACAGAACAAACACATCAAAATAACACAATTTTGACACAGAAAAATATGCATGGTTAACCACTCAAAATACTGTACATCTTGGAAAGCTATATGACAGAAACAAGTTCATGGATAATTTACAATGTTCAGTTTCCTTTGAATTCTTAATGCTATAACATAACATAAACATAAAAAGTTTAAATTCAAATTTATTACTATATGATCAATGTGTATTTTTTACATGGACATGACTAATTACCACATATATTCTTTGAATATGCACAGGAGCTACTCTTCCTGTCTTCAAAATAAATGGATTAGTGAAAGGCTTCATATTGTCATCAATTAAAAATACCTGGAAAGACTTTTAACAATGAAAAGCATATATATGCTGAAAATCAAGTTACTTCTACATCTAACATACCTGTGTGTACTTGGCTGACTGGTTCTGTGGTGCAGGGCTTCAGATACTCACCTTGCTTGGTGTCTTGCCTGGGCACAATGGAAGCTGGAGCAGACATAGTTCTCTTATATGGCCATTTTTGACCAAAACTAGCAATAAGGGTTTTCACACCACTAGACCCACTGCCATCTGAGTGTTGTGACTGTTGAGACAGAGCCTCATGTGCTCGATGAAGTTTACGGATAAATACTTCACTGTTGAGGTCTGTGTTACGAAGATCTATACAGAAAAAAAATAACAAGATATATGACAGACCAGGTATTTTAGCTACTTATAATTTGTAAGTATGATTACCAAAAGAAATTATAAAAACAGCATAATACCTCTCAGATATGCAATATCTCCAGATTTTTCCAGGTTAATCTGTGCTTCAAGAAAAAGAGCATCAAAGCGATTGAGGAAAAACTCCCAGGTAAGAATCTTCCTGTCACTAAGACAGTTGTGAAGTTGATAGAGTGATTGTAGCACCATTGGACGATCTACAATAACAGAGTCAAACTGTGTCTCCAGTGACACCATCAGTGACTGCAAACACATGCAAGGTGAATCAGTACATCAGGAAATTTACTAGAAAATTAAATATATATGAACAAAACATAAGTTCTATCAAAATAGAGTCGATATGCACACAATCATGAAATAACATGTCATGGTAATACAGGGTATGGTATAAAGGCTGACTATTTTCATTCATGTATAAATTCTGTTTCAATAAGTAAATCACATAAACAGACACATTAACATGTAAGAAAAATCTTTAAAATTAAGTCTGATACATATAGTGTTCTTCTGGAGTGATGCTCTCTTCAAGACAATCAGTGAAATCATCCACTATACAGTGTAATACATCATAAACTGCTTCTCTGATACTGCCCATGAGTTCACCCAAAGCAATGGGCCATATATTTAAATATACTACTCATCAGACAAACACACAAAAAGTATTCTGGGGCTGAGGTGATCTTAGTGGCCAGTGTAGATCACAAAACGGAGATGAGATGATGCAGAAACATTTCGAACAATTTCTCCACACTCATTTATGCAGTATGTGATGTGGCACCATTTTGCTGAAACCTCACCTTCACATGTGTGTCCCAGCCAACTCCCATGCATGCTATATGCTACCTACAGCCTTGAAAACCTCTTCTTTCCCTACATTGTCGTATAATACCCAACATAAAATTGTCATGTATGATCTGAAGCTTTCACGGCTACTAAGTATAACAAATTCTTTTCGGGCTACCAGCTGTGCCTCCAATCAACCACCAGGCATGGCTAGTAGACTGAGAACAATTCATTATGAATATGTCAGTCTTCTCTGCAGGGTCCTGTATAACACTTTAGTTAACACAACAGTAATGTATCAGAATTGCATCTTGGATGCATCCAGTTCAGAAGTGTCACAGACCATCTGACATGACATAGACTTTCCATGGTTTTCTTCAATCCCTCCAAGCAAATGCTATGCTTCCTTCCACATTAGTCCCAACTTCTCATAAATTCTTGACTTGTTGAATTTTCTTCCTGCTGTTCTGATGAAGTTCTAATTTGCATATTAAACAACTTTTAACTTGAATGGGTTGTGAAAAGATTCCGTGCTGACTTCATACACTTTATTCACATTACTGCAGGTGACAAACATATAGTTCTAATTGGGGCTGACATAATATGCAAATGAAATAATTTCTAAAAACAAATGGCTCCACAAGTATTCTGGGTTGACACTTATAAAATGGTTACCAGCATTTATGAGAAATATACTGCCTCCATTTTCAGATTAAGACCTTCAGATCTACAAGACTACAACAAGGCCTGAACCCAGAAGACCAAAATATACATTTTCATTGCCACTAAAACTTCAAATTCCTATCAGTCAATCTTAAATGAGTACAGGCTGTGTAGTGTTATCATAATGATACAGGTCTTTGCAAATTTATTACCTTAATGGCATTATCATGGATTGTTCCAAGATACAGTGTTGCCCGCTGAGCCACATGGACATTAATGTCATCCATACTAGAGATGAGGTAGCAGAAAGCATTGGCTAAAGCTGCTTGCAGGGTAAGATTACTCCGCAGAGGTGTCGAGTCCATGAATCGAGCAATTACAGTTACTCGTTCGACTATATTATGAAAATAAAACAAATGTCAAATATTAATCCACTGTAATATGCAGCTGACTTTATCTCTGAGTTTAACGGTTTAGCAGCATATTAGTGTGATGCATAAACAGCTGAATTGTGCATAAACTGCCACACACACACACACACACACACACACAGTCATGTTATGTCAACATCTACTATGACAATGTTATACATTTTCAAGCAAATACATGCCATAGCAACATCATAACACAGATTTTCTTTGACTGATAAGCTTTCATTTTTGTAACTCCTGCATATGAAGAGGCCTCCAGATGTTATTAGAAATGGAGCAGCCAAACAACACATAAATGTAACATTATACATAATTATCAGGATACAGAGCTTGAGAAATAAAACATTTTGAAAAATGTTCACCTGGAAGATAAAGAAAAAATACAGGAGTATAATGTAAGAAATAAAAAAAACATGTCAGCATTTTAACAATCCTGAAAATCGGAGTACAGTAAGTTTCTAAAACACCGTATAAAATATAAACTAAGACAATGGACAATGTCTAATATGAAATTAGATAAAAAGGCATAAATCTTAGAACAAACTGTGAGGCTGATAGGTTGATGGAACTCGCTGAGGACCATATTCATAGCAGAACTGGCTTGGACACTGTGGAGTACAGAAAAATCCTGCCCTACCAGGAACCACACCCTGGCAATTCAGTCCATAGTCTAGTCATTATACAGACTGTAATGTACTTACTGGCTTTGCTAGTACTTGGACACAAAGGTAGTTCTGCCCATATTTTTACCAACATGTAGTCAATAATATTATTATGTATTTGATTCAGAATGTAAATGATTATACATACCTGCCACAAATCTGACTCTCCAGTCTGTGTTGTGAAACTCCTCTTGGATGACTTTCCAGAACACATCTGATCCAGATGGAAGCGTGATGCAATGAAGAAGAAGGGGTACACACACCTGACAGATGTGTGAATGTTCCGAGTTACACATGTCCCAAAGGCTGTATTAAGAATAAAAATGCATTAGCTTGCCACAAACATCAGTAAATGTCTAAAATTACATTACAAATTGAACTGAAGATAAACGAAGGTGTGTTGTAAAATTCATAATATCCTAATTTTTTATCCCATTCATTAACAAGCAACTAATAATATTAGTTGTGCTTTCTCTCATTAGAAAGCAAGTTCTTTCTCTTTTCCAACAAAAGGTCAGTACAATGCCTTTACTTCATTGTAATACAAGAATGAATTAAGGTCTGTATATACCCATGCAACCAGTGATTAAATGTTTATATAACTACTGCACATTTCAATGAATTAAAAATTTGCTGCATACATTCATTCTCTATGGAGCAAAATATTTATACAGAACATTCATTACAGCTACTGAAAAAATTGTACATAAATAACAGGCTAACAAATGTATAAACTCACTTTTTAATGAGTAAATTTTCTTGACACCAAATAATAAATCCCAGGTGATCTTTAGATGCTTTGGTGAGTGCATCACCATGAAGACAGAGTATGTGCAGACACTGCAGCATGTAGTATAAAATGTCTGGTTCATCTACATTTGGCAGCTCCTGTTCAACACAAATATCAGTAAACAGAAAACAGGAGAAGATAATAAATAGTTAGCTTCCAAGTAATTAGCAGAGGTTGGTATTAAGTATGGAATTTGTCTAGATGCTTGTAATTGAAATATATTAACTATGTCAAGACATTTTCTATTTCAGAACTACCACACTTTAGATAAACAGAATAAATATAAGAAATTATCCTAATTAATTTAATGATTCTAATAGTGTTCATCAGACTTGAAATAGTAGCTCAGCAAAACAACATAAAGGATCAATTTAAGCAAATATGACTAACCTTGAGAAGCTCATGGAGCAGTTGTAAATGCTGAGGCAGTTCATCTAGTGTAAAGCGAAACTTCCCAACAGATGTGTGCCAAAAGTCATCCAATATTTCTTCAGGCCCAGGATCAACTGGCTGATCATTCTCTCCAACCAGAGTTGGGCGAGCAACCTGTGCTGTAGCTGTTGCTACAGTTCACAATTACAGATTAGGTTATTCATGGATTGCATTTTGAATAAATGAAAAATATCCTCTCTCCATTCATGCATGAGGACGTCTAGATAAAATGAAGGAAACAAAAGATCTCTGAAACTGTCATCTGAATATTGCAAAATCAACAACATTTAATGTTATTCAATGTATTTAAAAAGAAAATCCCATAAAAGCTGGTAGGCAGCTGGTGTTTGACATCTTGTTTGAGCTAATGGTATCCAACACCTTTAGTCACACGAAACATAAGCCAATTAATATGAACCAGATGAAAGGCATATCCTGTTTTACATACATAATATAATAAATATGACTCGTAATATAAACAAAATCTACATTTAAAAGTAATCAGTTCTCATAGTCTGTGGAATATTTTACTAAGTTACATGTTATTACGTATAAGTCTGCTACTTACCAACATCAGTGTCGGTAATGGTGACGGCTCTTGCTACTGCAGCAACAACTTTCTCAGCAGGGATAATAGGTGCAAGGTCCAGCTGCTCAGTCACAGTCTCAACAGTTGCAGTCATTATCTGTAAATACAGGAAGTACTCACTACTTTTTACACTCTGCATATAATACTGCTGTAATTCATTAAGGCCATGTTACTGAAGTTAACATAACCAAATTCAGTTATACTTGGCTATAATAATCCCTGTCTATGATACTATACTACAAGCAACAGTCAAAACAGGGTTGGAAAGTGTACTCCAATTTGGAGGACATGTAATTTTGAAACACGTTTTTATGATTTTACATACCTGAGTGGCCTATGTTCATTTACTGTAGACAGGTATATTATTGCACATGCAACTGTATTGTAAATCTGAGCACAATACATACATCACTATGCATAATCTTAATTTATATTTCATTTAATTAATTCCATGTAGAAAATGATTCAAATAACAATTCTAGAAAGATAAATTCAAGCTTCATATAAAATAAAGCTTATACTTCACCAATATGAACCAATATGAAAAGTGCTGGACAAATGTGGGTGTGGGCAATCAAAAGAGAATTCATCTAAAATTTGTTTATTAGTACCACAGAAAGTGCTGGACAAATGTGGGTGTGGGCAATCAAAAGAGAATTCATCTAAAATTTGTTTATTAGTACCACAGACAAGACATATGTAGACACCAGCTTCCCACTGTATGTGAATTTTATTCTCACTGTGCAAAAACATAATAATTTCATACTGATTTTTACAAGATCACAAGACATCCATTCTAGTCTACATTCCTTCGGATGAGAACGATTTCTATGAATTTATGAGGGGAAGGAATAAAACCATGTGGGGTCAATCTGTTTAATATCACAACAAAACTCAAAGCTTACATGAGAAGTTGCAGAACACATAAAAATGTTACCTATATACCTCATTTACAGAATTTCAGTTGAAATTTTCTATTATAATCAGACACAGCACGAGCTACAGTTATTTCTGCACCAGCTAGTGAGATTTGTTTCAAAAATTTACAGGTGAGAACAAGACAAGGCCATTACAATGCTTTTGCCATCAAATGAGGTTTTCTTCCATATAACAACAGTGGAACTATTTCAAAGGGAAGTAAAAACTCACCAAAAACACTAAAAGGAAACCAGTAAAGAACCAGTATAAGAAAAAGAGAATCCATAAAAGAAACAGAGATACAAGAGAAGATCAGAGTAAACTGAAGAACACAGGAAGATCAGACTAGAGCAAAACAGAAAAGGGTAAAAAAGAGAAGAAAAGAAGAAACAGATAGGCAGGGGCACATTGACTAGAGAAAAACAGAAACAAATGCAAAGAAAGTATCACACGATATGGAAGATAAAAGAGAAAATTTAACAGAAGCCAATCAAAACATATGCGAGGAATATATCATAAGCAACAAAAGATGAAAGAGAAACTGTTAAATGATTAACATAGTTCAGACTTCATGAAAGCTTTGTTTGGACATTAATTTTGTAAACATTTTCCAATTAGCTTGAACTAGAATGTACAAATGTAATGTAAGTTTCAAACATAAAGACAATTTCCTGTGGTAGTATTAATATAAACTACAAATTACAAAAAAATGAAATAAATTTTTTGTAAATCACTACAGATTTCACCAGGAAGTTGCCAGAATAGCTAATATGATTAAGCATGGGCGTAAATGTTTTGTCCATACAGTTGCTACCTTGCCAAAGGAATTCACTATATGAACAAAATACTTGTTGCCTATCTTTTATATATATATATATATATATATATATATATATATATATATATATATATATATATATATATATATATATCCTTCAGGCCTTATTTTTTGGAAGCTTTTCATTGTAGCTTTTATTGACTTTACAGGATATTACTTGTTCTAAAACTGTTTTCTGTTCCAAAACCACATGTTTGATGAATAATGTTGCTGTTGATACTGGTGGTGATGATGATGAAAACTGGTTGTGTGAATAATACATATAAGAAAGATGAAACGTCATTTTAATGATGGTAATATGATCAAAAAACAAATTAAAGGCACCATTCTCACAAAGCGACACAAAAATGAGAAGCTCCTTACTTTGGAAGTACTTTGCATGAACTTTTGTAGATACAAAATATCAGTTTTCACACCACTGGAAATAAACATAAATCCTTCTTCTGCAGACAGGACACATTCAAAGTAAACTTTGACTTTTATTTATATCTGTATGGAATTATAAGGTTACTGTGATAGAAAATATTTGTCAGTTATTTAATAATACTGTATTAAGTGTGCATGTTATGCAGTATCATAGGGAGGCACTGGATGACTACGATTAACAAGTAGAAGGAAACTGTCATAATCCATTTCAAGTATGAGAAAGTGCTGAGAAACTTTGAATGTGAACACACATGTTTCAAAACCACATTTCTCTGTTTCTATTAAAGTTTCTTACAGAAGAATCACACATATTAAACTGATTATATTTTATTCTTATTTCTTATATTACTTGCTTTATTACAGTAAAATTGTCTATTTTAATGCAGTATCTAGGAATTTTGCATCTACAAAAGTCATTTTTCTTCCCAGTGCATAGACAGCAGCCAGTGATGCAAATAAAGAACAAGACTGTGCCAAGTAGAAGCAGAGTGGACGTACATGAGGCACGTGCATCAGCACCACACCTACACTATGGAACTCGGGGATTGGCATGTTGATCACAACATCTGGCTTTGGTTCTGACTTCTTTTCCGATTCTGGTGGGCTCTTGCGTCCGTGGCCACCTTCTTCACCAGCTTGTTCCTCTATATATGACTGTAATAATTGTGAGATGATTTCTTATAGAGGTCAATTAGATGTGGCACATTTTGAGAATAAATAGTAAAAGAATGTTTAAATGACTATTACACCATAACATTATATATCCTTTGAATAAATGTCTAAAGGTTGTTATCCATAACATCAAAGGTTGAAGTTGTAATTTTAAACACAGAAAACATAATCCAGGTGAATTCTTTGACCTATTAAAAACATAATATCAAATTCCACACAAATACAAGCAACAATTTAACAGTGTCACCATGAAACCTAAATGGAAGCATGGACTCTACAGTCACTAAATTAGTATTTTCCACTTTATTGAAAAGTTATCTGAACAGAAGTTGCATGTTTTCCAGAGATATTTTATCAATCAGAACCTCTCAACTAATATTTCTACCACAAGTTAACACAACTGCATTGTTGGTACTACTGATGGCAGGAAACTGCCAAATTCAGACTGCTGGAATGTTATTCCTACATTTAGCAAGGGAATACTGCATTATTCATATAAAATATTTTATTAAAAATTCTGAACTTTGGTGACTAATAGAGGTAGAAGTATTACTTACATCAGGAGGGTTGACTGGATGATCAGGTGATAGAAACTCTACCAGCTGTAGTGCTAACTGGTGCCACATGACACTAGACTCACAGAATACACAATCATTCTTGGAGGCACATGAGTGGGAACCAACCCACGAAGATGACACCATTAACTTTAGTAGCTGACTAACATCTTCTGCCAAAGAAGTGTGCACACCATTATGCTTCTCCACCTCCTGTAGTTCCATCTACACATACATATATATAAATACATTTTAATGCCAATCTGTATTATAAACTGATTTTCAAACAAGTGGAAAAATACCTAGAACACAATATGAAGAAAGATATACACACCATAAAGAAAGGGCATATCATACTTTCCTTTTTTAACCTTAAAATCTATTGAGTAATTTACACTGATTCAACTGAAGTACTATACACTATTATTTGGATTTTATTACATCTACAAATGTAAAACATATTCTAACACTGAATGAATTTATGTGTCATTAACAATGCAACTGCTTAATTTCACTTAAAAATTTGGTAGCAAAGGATATAAAAAACTGCAGCAAAGCTAGAAACTTAGTCAATCCTTCATCAGCAAGATGTAGGGTGAATTTGTGTTGTTGCAATATTTCATCAGAATATAAAAGACCAATACTTTACCATGCTTTTACTCATGCATTATCATCTTATATTTAACTAACCTGTCTGAGCAGAACATCCAACATGAGGATGTAGCATGACAAGGTAAGCTCAGCATCTGTCTCAAATTCAACATGTCGTGAAGTTGGAGCCTCATCATCAGAAAGACCAGATGTGTTTCCTGATGAATCTTCTCTTACAGGAGATGGAGATATATCATCCATATCTTTAACTATATGTAATAAAAGCAAAGCTTTCATTTCAAATAAAACTAACTAAGATAGACAGACAAACATGGCATAGGTAACAAGAGCACTTATGAAACTTTTACTTGTAAAAATTACACTCAACAATTTTTAAGTCTGAAGTATGAACAGCATATATAATCATAACCTCTTGAACTCAGAATTAGGGATATATTGTAATTCCACTTATGCATTCAGTTCTGTCACAGAGTATAAATTGCAAATGACAACACTCTGACTGAATAATAAATACAGTGTCCATTGTTTTACAAATTCACTCAGAAAAGCACGAATTTCACTCACCAGGACTGTCTGTTTTTCCACTATCCTCATATTTATATGTCTTGACTGGTTTATCATCTTTGGAATTACCCTTCATCACTCTGACACCTTCATTAAACATAGCAAACAGCTGTGAAAGTGGGATCACTATGTCCAGCACTGTTAAGATCTGAGAACCAAACATTAACCAAATATACAATGTATAAGTTAAGCTTCCATTTCCAAACAAGAAGAGCAATATATTAATAAAAATAAACTTGAAAACAGCATAAATGAGACAGAACTCCTCCTTACTGAATGGGTGCAACATGACAAAAGCATGAAGCAATATTAATTAAATGTTAGTGTTCTGTCTTACAAGTGCAAAATGCCCAGGGAAATTCAATGGGGAATTATTTCTATCATATCTTAATCCCTTACACTCTTTCTTCCTTTCCATTATGCATTTTTTACCTTTATCTCTTTCCCTTCCATCCCTCATATTTCTTTCCTATATGATGAAAGACAGTTACCTGATATCAGAAAACACACTTTATTCATATCATCAGAATTTGGCAGTACCTCTCAGTATGTGCACCTACAGCTTGATGAAGAACATTAAAGCATAAACTTAGGATGTGACTTCCCGAACAGCATTAGCAGCAGTGCATGAATTACAACAGCAACTGATTATAATACTGAAAGAATTAAAGCTTTCATGGCAACTGAACTCAAAATATTCTCAGACAGCAAGCCATATCAGTTATGGACAAAAGCTTTTGTCCATAACAGACATGGCTTGTTACCTGAGATTTTAATGATACTGAAACATTGCTCTGCAAAAGCAGTGTCAAATATCTCATCAATGATTGATTTTGTTAAAGATGATTAATGAGTAACATGCAAATTTGTTTATAATAGGAAGTTGGTAGCATTTTTAACAGACCTCCATTTGACTTCAAATAAATCATCCTCATTTATAACTCTGCAGCCTGAGTCAATAAGCAAGGGTGATTGTCACCCCAGGTCTGGAAAAGGTTAAGAAACCCTGGTTTGGGTGAATAACTAGCAATAATTAATCAATAATCAAGGTCTATATTAACATACTACTCTGACTTCTTTTTAAAGAGAATAACGTGAGCAGTTTCATAAAACAGTATGTATAGAATCTGAGTACCCTTCTTACCTGCAACCAGTTTAAAGCCTGTTCTTGAACCTTAGCTGAAGTCTTCTTGAAACGCACAGCTACAAATTGGTACAATTTCTTTGCATCAAATCCAAGGGGACTCATGTCTGGATCCAGCATTTTACTGTAACACAAAGTAACAGAATTCTGTAGCTAAAAACACAAGACAGTAAAACTATAAGGTCACAATCCACACCATTCAATAAAAAAAAAACATTTACATTAAGAAATAAAAATTTAAAAAATTATGTTATCCATTTTTAAAATGTTTCAGGGAGTTTGCTGAAGAAAGAGCTAAATGGCAGATTTGCTGTGCGGCAATTATGTATTCAGGCAAACGAAACTAACATGATAATACTAGTATTTTATTTTTTCCAATTGCTTATTTGAGATACATAGTTACATTATAGCCAATATATCCCTTTCCTTTTAGATGAGAAGTTGTGAAACACCTTACAATGGCCTCATGATGGCACATGTGTGCCAAAATCTGTAGCCACCAAACAATATTGTTTTACAATAGAAGTTGTGTTGTTGGTAAATGATGTTAATACCCTATAACTGTTTAGCAGTGTGTATGATGGGCTAGGTGAAGTGGTTGTCTGGAAGATAAGAAAGGGACATGTGATGGAGACATTTTCAGAGAAGTAACATTTTAAATTTGGGTTTGCATAAGGAATAGGTTTGTGTAATAATACAGTTTTTGAATCAACTGATCTAAAAAATATCACAGATAGCAGCAGATAGGCAAATCAAATTTCTTGATATTAACTAGTTCAAGAGTGTTAAATAATGTTATTGGAATAAAGGGAAGTAAAACCCTAACAGCACATTATTTAATTTTTAACACTGTTCATGCAACAATTTTAAGTTCACTAGCTCTGCAATGCCAGTATGATACATACAAATTTACAAGAGATCAGCAGAAGTCAACAGGGCAGTAACAACATATGGAACATGAAAAATCAGAAACAGGCACTTGTTCTTCGAGTTACTGGTTTCCCAATATTAGGTTGAACAGGATGTATGTGAGGGTTTCCTTTCATATTCGGGAAGTAACTAACAGAATTTACCTGATCTGAGCTGTTAATAAACAACTTGTACATAAATTGCAGCATGTGCCCTTCATCCTGTTCTAAAATAATACATAGCAGTATGATGATAATATAAATTTGATACTTACATGCAAATGCAAAAGCATAGATCAAATGTTGCAGCTACAGATGATTCTAAAAATCAAAAGAACACATATAACATCAAAGCATAATGTTAAATAACAATGCAATGACATAAATGACTACAGAGCATCCAGATTAGGGTAAGCAAATATCCTGTTTTTAATTGTTTGACTGAAAGGTCCTACTAGGCTGGAAAATTAAAACTGGTACACCAGTCCCATTCTGTCCTAGAGGAATATTTATAAAGGCACCTTCTGAAAAATGCCTTTAGAAATCTGGGAGATGAACTTTAAAATATTGTCTCTGATCAGCAACTACAACAGAAAAATAGAGCAACACAGCAATTTAGAACCACTCAATAAATCTGTGGTCATCTTGTTATTAAAATTTTCTTTAACCCATCATATAATTTCAAAAAAATTTCATGCATTAAGGTATAACTGCAACATTGTTTAGAAGCAAACATGATACATTAAATAAACAAAGACTCATTTTCATGTTCCTGCAGTCTGAGAAACCCATTTTCTCACTTTAAAAATCCCATCACCCTAATTTAAATAAAGAATTTAAAGTATTTTGTGATTTCACAATTGCCCCAATGCTCACAAACAGAAATGAGCCAATTACTAGCATCCAGGTTAGGGACAAAAATGCAAGACATACAAACTACATCACTGAATTCAACTCTCCTGAAAGGTTTCACAAGCTTGAATTGGAAAGAAGAAAGTAACTGAGTGGTAAAGATGAATTTCATAACACAGTAGAACAACATCATCTAAATTATCAAGTGTAATCTGAAAAAAAGATAGCAAGAGGCTCTTATTACACAAAAGCAATGCCAACCAATGCTTATATGACAACCTACAATGCATATCATTACGGTCTGCAATGAATTAACAACTAATTCAATAATGTATATATTATACTCACCATCATTCTTATGCAACCTAGCAACTGTATAAAAAGAGATAAATGATCTTACAGGCGTTAAAATTCCATGGAAAGTTATATGTTTGTAGCAGAACTAGTAATTTAAACAAATTTATTTTTAAAAAGTACCTCTTACTAACCTTAAAATAGACTATATTTTTAGCATCCTCAGAATAATCAACTGAAATTTTGTTTCATAATTTAAAAGCCATAAATTTGTAATATTTATTTCATCTTACCATATGAAAATACCAACATACTGCTCTCTAGATTCTGGAAAATTCTAAAAAATTAATTTCTACTTTGTCAAAAACAGACAGACATACATACCAACATCCATGTACACATTTCTGGCATGTGTACATATGTATTTTACAGTATCCTACAACTCTGTAATAAAGAAATTACCATACTTACTTCACTACAAGAGAAACTGATTGTACTTTCATTTTCGTCCAAAAATAAGGAGTCACGTTATCCACACATAAAGACAATGTTAAAAGAACTGATTCATAAATTCATGGAAAAACAAATTATAACTGTGACATACCTTATGAAATGAACATATCCATAAAACATTAACAAGATATTAAAATATTCCAAGAGAAGAAGTACATGTTACAATAATTTCAGAAGTAGTATGAATGTTACAATAACTGCATATATTAAACAAAAGTTTCATAAATTTCACAAATAACATAAATATGTGAGGCTACATGGCAGCAAGAGAGACTTGATGCATTTATTCTTACAAACTACATGTTTCCAGTTTTAACTAATGGTTATCAGAAATGCCAAACGGCCTAATAACGCCTGGCATCCAGGAAATATCACACTTCTGTATGGTGATACAGGAATGGTAGATAATTAGTACGTGCAAGTTGTACAAGAAAAATGTTGTGGTCCTAAAATGGGCTATTTATTATGAGGTGACTGGGAAATGGAGGGGGGAATTTTGTTTCAGCTGGAGGTATAACAATTTTATATAGAGGAGTAACAAAATTATTTTACTCAGGAACTTTCTCTACTGTGAAAAAAGGGTTATCTTATAGCTAGCAACTACAGTTAAGTTATCTAAGTTTTAAGCTAGAGGAATCACATTGCTTTTGTATATGTGAAGTGTTCCAATTTTGACACCTGCAGGTTTAAGTTAGTAGCTACAAGAACCACATAGCTTGAAATATGTGAAGTGTATTGCTATCATCAGTTGAAACATGTTTGACCCAAAGAAGACTGAACTTCTATCAACCTTCTGTACAAAGCTTGCTTGTGAAATCTTCTAAACACACATGCTGCAACATGTGGATGCAGAAAAATAATGCATGGACTGAAATCAAAAGTGGTGACAGACCTCAGCAAATTCTTCAATTCATGCTGTTCCTTCTCTGGGACATCATTCACAACAGCTTCCATCCAATGTGGCATTACATAATCCCAGATGTCAGAAGTAATGATTTCATATGGTACCAAGCTAAATAATCGGCTTAGGCCATCTTTTAGATGTGAAGTACGTGATACCAGCGTGTCCCTGTGAAAAGATGAGACATATGGAACAAAAACATTTCCAGTCTGAAATATCATCATTTATTTTGATTGTTCATTAATGCCCCCAGACCTCATAAATATAAAGGAGTGCTAATCACTCACCCTTGACATTTGGAGCCATATCTTGTAATTTCATTAAATTTCAAGTGCAACATTAACAACAACAAAAATTAGGTACCTTCAGAGAGGAAGTGAACATGTTTTTCAAAAATGCTGGTAACCACCTACACTGTGTCACAACCCAAAATACTACAGTCCACACTTTTACACTACTGTAAAAACTTCGGGTAATTTTGTGCTTGGTTTCCGCACTCCGTTAACTTACCAGTGGCCACCAACTCGAGCATAGTCAGGGGGATGAGGCAAGAGGCAAGACACAAACACCTTGAAGTGGGAGTTGCACACATCTGATAACCATCCACACACAAATTCTGTTTTCAGGCGTTCCAAAGTGCTCTCTTGATCTGTGTTGTGACAAC